>NW_026728790.1:180000-480000 GCF_030684315.1 Stegostoma tigrinum
GCCCTGGGAAATAGTCTCTGGCTATCAACTCTATCTATGCCTCTCATTATCTTGTATACCTCAATTAGGTCCCCTCTCCTCCTCCTTTTCTCCAATGAAAAGAGACCGAGCTCAGTCAACCTCTCTTCATAAGATAAGCCCTCCAGTCCAGGCAGCATCCTGGTAAACCTCCTCTGAACCCTCTCCAAAGCATCCACATCTTTCCTATAATAGGGCGCCCAGAACTGGACGCAGTATTCCAAGTACTGGACGCAGTATTCCAATGCTGGACCTATTTCTGGGACACAAAGCCAGTGTTCAAGGTGACAGTGGCTAAGTGCTTTAGCGATAGTGACCATGACAACAGACTTTTCAACATATGTTACGGGAAAGGAGAATGTCAGTCTGTTAAAACAACCAAGTGTCTTTGGTTTGGGAAGAGGCATATTTTATTTAAACAAGGCAGGATCTGGGTAAAATATTTTGTGAAGTTACTTGAGGGCGAATCTGCAGCAGAATAGTCAGATACGTCCAGGAAAGGAACTGGGAGAGTAAAGGCCATTCCATTTTGGGTGAAATTTATCATCGACAAGCCTGGAAAACCCTGGATCTTGAGGAATGTTCAGGACATGTTTACGACAAGTGCGAAGGAAGCAAATGAATGGATGACTAGTGGCGTATAAAAAGGAAGTGTGAAGAAACGGTGGTGGCCAATATTGGAGAGAATATCAAGATATTCCACAGGTACATGAAGCAGGAGAATAACCAGGGAAAGAGTAGCGCCAATTAGAAACCGGGGTGTACACGGGGTGAGGGAGCAATCTGTGTTCGGAACTGAAGGGCATTGATACAGTAGACAAGTCCCTCCCATCGGCTCTCCCTTCAAGGAGAAGCATTCATGTCTATAAAGCAGGAAGATGCAGTGTGAAACTGAAATTTTTGGCTGGTTTAAAAGTGAACAAATCCCCACGCCCAGATGTGTTGTTTCCAAGACTGCTGTGGGAGAAGAGAAAGAAAATCTCTTCAGAGATAGTAGCAACTGCAGATGCCGGAGAATCTGAGGTAAGGAGGTGTAGAGCTGGATGAGCGCAGCAGGCCAAGCAGCATCAGAGGAACAGGACGGCTGATGTTTTGAATCTGGACCCTTCTTCAGAAATGGGGCAGGGGAAGGGGATTCTGAAATAAATAGGGAGAGAAGTGGAGGCGGATCGAAGATAGGTGGAGAGGAGACAGACAGTTCAAAGAGGCGGGGATGGAACCACTGAAGAAGAATGCAGGTGGGGAGATAGAACATAGAGCAATACAGTGCAGAACAGGCCCTTCGGTCCTTGATGTTGCGCTGACCTGTGAACTAATCGAAGCCCATCCCCCGACACTATCCCTTCATCATCCATATGCTTATCCAAGGACTGTTTAAATGCCCCTAATGTGGCTGATTTAACTACATTGGCAGGCAGGGCGTTCCATGCCCTTACCACTCTCTGAGGAAAGAACCTGCCTCTGACAGCTGTCTTAAATCTATCACCCCTCAATTTGTAGCTATGCCCCCTCAACCAGCTGATGTCATCGTCCTCAGAAAAAGACTCTCACTCTCCACCCTATCTAATCCTCTGATCATCTTGTATGTGTTTCTTGAATCCCCTCTTAGTCTTCTCCTCTCCAATGAGAACTGACCAAGCCCCTCAGCCTTTCTTCATAAGGCCTTTGCTCCAGACCAGGCAACATCCTGGTAAATCTACTCTGCACCTTTTCCAATGCTTCCATATCCTTCCTGTAATGGGGCGACCAGAACTGCACGCAATATTCCAAAATGAGACCGCACTAGCATTTTGTACAGTTGCAGTGTGACATCTTGGCTCCGGAACTCATTCCCTCTACCAATGAAACCTAACGCACTGTAAGCCCTCTTAACAGCACCATCAAGCAGGGTGGCAACTTTCAGGGATCTATGTACATAGACACCAAGATCCCTCTGCACATCCACACTGCCCAGAATCTTTCTATTGACCCAGTATTCTGCCTTCCTATTATTCTTCCCAAAGTGAATCACCTCACATTTATCCACATTGAACTCCATTTGCCACCTTTCAGCCCAATTCTGCCGTTTATCCAAGTCTCCCTGCAACCTGCGACGTTCTTCCACACTGCCCACCACTCCACCAACTTCAGTGTCACCTGCAAACTGAGTAATCCATCCACCTGTGCCTGCATCCAAATCATTTATAAAAATGACAAACAGCAGTGGTCCCAAAACAAATCCTTGTGCACACCACGAGCGAATTGACTCCAGGCTGAATATTTTCCATCAACCACCACTAGTTGCCTTCTTACAGAAAGCCAGTTTCTCATCCAAACTGCTAAATGTCCCTCAATCCCATGCGTCCATATTTGCTCCAATAGCCGACCACGTGGAACCTTATCAAAGGCTTTCCTGAAGACCGTGTACACCACGTCAACGGCCCTTCCCTCGTCCACATGCTTGGTCACCTTCTGAAAACTCAGTGAGGTTTGTGAGACACGACCTGCCCTTGACGAATCCATGTTGACGATCTCCAATCAAATTGGTGCTTGCTTGATGTTTAGAAATCCTAAATCTCTTCTCATCCTTTCCAAAACTTTTCCGACAACAGACGTGAGGCTCACTGGTCTATAATCACCTGGGTCATCTCTCCTGCCCTTCTTGAACAAGGGCACAACATTTGCAGCCCTCTGGTACTAAATCTGTAGAAAATGAGGACTCAAAGATCAAGGCCAAAGATCAAGAGGATAGGAGATGGTGGTGGGGCTTGATGTGGGAGGAGGGGATAGGAGGGAGAAAAGACAGGTTCGGGAGGCGGGAATGAGCTGGGCTGGTTTTGGGATGCAGTTGTGGGGAGGGGTGATTTTGAAGCTTGTGAAGTCCACATTGATAGCATTGGGCTGCAGGGTTCCCAAGCAGAATATGAAGTGCCCTTCCTGCAACCTTCGGGTGGCATCATTGCGGCACTGCAGGAGGCCCAGCACGGACATGTCATCTGAGGACTGCGAGGGGGAGTTGTTTAGTGTGAAGTGAGCATAGGTGATGTGCAAAGCGGTCCCCAAGCCTCCGCTTGGTTTCTTTGATGTTGAGGAGGCCACAATGGGAACAGCGGATGCAGCTACCACATTAGTGGCGCCGATACAGTCATCAATGTAACGGAGGAAGAGGTGGGGTTTAGGGCCAGTGTAGGTATGGAAGAGGGATCGTTCCATGTAACCTACAAAGAGGCAGGCATAGCTTGGGCCCATGTGGATACCCTGGCCACCCCCTTTGTCTGTAGGAGGTGGGAGGATTTGAAAGAGAAGTTTTAGTTTTCAAGGACCGCAACTCCCCCCCCCCGCCCCCCACCCCCCGCAGTGGTCGAAAACACCCTCGACCGGGTCACCCGCATTTCCCACAACTCACTCCTCACCCCTTCTGCCATCTGCACTCTGACCCCACCACCAAAGACATTTTTTCCCTCCCCACCCTTAGGTGACTCCCTTATGCACTCCACACTCCCCTCCAGCACCCCGTACACGCGGCACTTGTTCCTGCAACTGCAGGAAGTGCTTCACCTGTCTCGATACCTCCCCCCTCACCCCCATCCCAGGCCCCAAGAAGAAATTCCACATCAAGCAGATGTTCACCTGCACATCTGCTAATGTGATATTCTGTATTCGCTGTTCCCATTGTGGCCCCCTCTACATCGGGGAAACCAAGCGGAGGCTTCGGGACCTTTGCAAGTCACCGATGCACGAAAGAACTGCACCTACCAGTCGCGAACCGTTTCACCTCCCCCTCCCAATACTCAGATTACATGTCCATCCTGGGTCTCCTGCAGTGCCACCTGAAGATTGCAGGAGCAGCGCCTCATATTCCGCTTGGGAACCCCGCAGCTCAGTGGTATCAATGTGGACTTCACAAGCTTCAAAATCTCCCCTCCTGCTCCCGCAACCCAAAACCAACCCACCTATTCCATCCTGCCACCTCAAGCCCCACCCCCACCTCCTACCGACTAACCTCTTCCCGCCCCCTTGACCTGTTCGTCCTATCTGGACTGCCCTGTCTGCTCCCTAACTTCCCACCTGCACTCCATCCCTGCCTCTTTGACCTGTCTGTCTCCTGTCCACCTATCTTTTCCTTTATCGAACTTCTATCCGCCTCCTGCTCTCTCCCTATTTATTTCCGAACCCCCTCTCCCTCCCCCATTTCTGAAGAAGTGTCTAGGCCTGAAACGTCAGCCTTCCTGTTGCTCTGATGCTGCTTGGCCGGCTGTTTTCATCCAGCTCTGCACCTTGTTACCTCAGAAAGAAAATCTCAGTGGCCCTGACCAGTTTTTCAATTCCTCTCACAAGGGAAGTACCAGAGGGTTGGAGAACAGAATGTGGTTTGACTTATCAAGATAAATGCAAAACTATTCAATTCCAGTGGAGGTTTGAGATGCAGTGTTGATGTTTGTTCTATGTAGTAGCCTGGCCTTAACTTGTCCTGTGGTGAGATGTAATTTGAGGGGGATGCTGTGCTTTTTTTTCTCGTTTTGGTACGGTATGTGTTACTTGACCTTGTCAGCCTATTTTATAGAGTCATAGTCGTACAGCGTGGAAATGGGCCCTTAGGTCCAACATAATCCCAAACTAAACTAGTCCCAACTGCCTCTTCGTGGCCCATATCCCTCCAGCCTTGTCCTATTTATTAACGTCGATCAGGTCACCTTTCATCCCCCTTTGCTCCAGTGAAAAAAGTTCCAGCTGACCCAACCTTCCTTTATCACTGAAACCTTCCATGCTCAGCAACGATCTGGTAAATTTCTTCTGTGCCCACTCTTGCTTAAAAATATCCTTCCTATAATAGGGCAACTGTAAATTTGTACTGTAGAAATCTTCAAGACTAGAAAAACATAAAAGCAAACAAAGCAGGAAATGAAGGGATCAAATTGTAGTTCAGGAAGTGGAAAAATGGAAGTGGCTTGAGTGCAGCATGTTCTGGACTAACATGCACTGTAGTTCTGAAAGGGCATTGCACCGGTGTGAGTGGAAAGTTGTAGATGAAATAGTGACTTGAATCTTCATATACGCTCTCTGTCCAATTGATGTTGGAAACTCCTTCATGTTTCTAATGACGAATCCCAGGGATCGCTGCTGTTGTCTAGCTGATAGCCAGCCTTCAAAGTGTTTCAAAGAGGAAAAGAACAAAGAAAATTACAGCACAGGAACAGGCCCTTTGGCCCTCCAAGCTTGCGCCATTCCAGATCCTTTATGTAAACCTGTCACCTATTTTCCAAGGATCTGTTCCCTTTGCTCCCTGCCCATTCATGTTTCTGTCTAGATACATCTTAAATGACGCTATTGTGCCGCCTCGAACGCCTGCGTTGACAACGCGTTTCAGGCACCCACGACTCTCTGCATAAAGAACTTTCCACTCATATGCCTTAAACTTTTCCCCTCTCACCTTGAAATTGTGGCGTCTAGTAATTGAGTCCCCCCACTCTGAGATAGAAAGCTTCTTGCTATCCACCCTGTCTATACCTCTCATGATTTTGTCGACATCAATCAGGTCCCCCCCTTCAATCTCCGTCTTTCTCATGTAAATAATCCCAATCTACTCAACCTCTGTTCAGAGCTAGTGCCCTCCATACCAGGTAACATCCTGGTGAACCTCCTCTGCACCATCTCCAAAGCATTCACGTCCTATTGGTAATGTGGCGACCAGAACTGTACGCCATATTCCAAATGTGAACCCAAGTCCCATAAAACTGTAACATGATGTGCCAACTCTTATACTTGATACCCCGTCTGATGAATGAAAGCATGCCGTATGCCTTCTTGACCACTCTATTGACCTGCGTTGCCACCGTCTGGGTGCAATGGACCTGAACACCCAGATCTCTCTGTGCATCCATTTTCCCCAGGGCTTTTCCATTTCCCGTACAGTTGGCTCTTGAATTGGATCTTCCAAAATGCATCACCTCGCATTTACCCGGATTGAACTCCATCTGCCATTTCTCCACCTAACTCTCCAATCTGTCTATATTCTGCATTCTCCAACAGTCCCCTTCGCGATCCGCTACTATCTGTTTCGCATCGGTTTTGCACAAAACTAGATTTTTGTTCTATTTTTGCAAGTGAATTGTTTCAAATTAGTTGCTGTTCTTTGTAAATCACAATCATGAATGCACATCCAAGCAGTGGGGAGAGGGGGAGAATGGATTTTTTGATGTCATGAAGTCTGAGATTTGTTATAATCCGCAAATATTGTCATGATAATTTTTAAAATTCACGAGCATGTCATTGATGTTGCTTTCTTGGGCTGCATTTGCTATCCATCCAGAATTGCTGTTGAGAAGGTTGTGGAGAATTGGCCTGTTGAATAGCTGCAATGCACATGGTATGAATATATTAATGAAATACTGAGGACAGGAGATGAATTGCTTTTACTCAGTGGAAATGAAGTAACAGTCATACAGTTCCAGATCAGGATTCTGCTGATTTTGACAGGGAACATGCAGATTCTGGAGCTGCTGTTTAAATATTTTTGGGTGGTAGGGTTCACACAATTATCAGGTACTGTGGAAGGAGTTTGATGAATTGGTGCATTGTCTCATTGTAACTCCCCATCTCAAACAACAGTTCATTCTAGATCCATTGTTAATTGTAAATTTTCAGTTCGACCGAAAGGAAAAACAGTATTGAGGGATATGGACCAAAGGCAATATGGAGGTAGGCCACAATTAAGTTATAACCTCATTGGATGGTAGAAAGTGTTTGAAGGGTTGAATGGCTGACTTGTTTTCCTATATCCTTACGTAAGAAGGGGGATCAATCAATGGGATGATTTGACTGCATTGCTGTCGTTTATCGATAGTGTTGTCGGAGTCGCACTCGTTCAGCTGAGTGAAGAGTATTTCATTGACACCCGGATTTGGAGTTTATCGGCAGTGGACAGATGTTGAGAAGTCTACTTGCTGTAGAATCTATTGTCTCTGATCTACGGTTCCAGTCACATTGATTAACATAGATCCAAGAACACTTCAGCAGAGGAACAGGCCCTTTGGCATGCAATGTTGTGCTAAACAGGATGCCAAATTTAGCTAAAGCCTTCTGAATGTCCTTGATTCATATCCCTACATTCCTTGTATATTCATGTACGTATATAAAAGTGTCTTAAACGGCCCTATTGTATCTGCTTCCACAGCCACCCCGGCAGTGCTTTTCAGACTCCTACCACTCTCTGTATATAAGAATTGTCTCTGACATCTCCTTTGAACTTTCCTGCTCTCACCTTAAATACATGCCCCCAGTTTTAGACATTTCAAATCTGGGAGAAGGGTTACAGTCAGAATCTGTCCATGCATGTCACAAATTTGTAAACCTCTATCAAGTCTTCCCTCAACCTCTGCCACTGCAGAGAAAACAGTCTGAGTCTTTCCAGCCTCTCCTTTCTAGCTCAAGCCCTCAAATCCAGGCAACCTCTTTTGCACCGTATTCAAAACCTCCACGTCCTTCCTGTAACATGACGACCAGAATTGGATACAATTCTTCAGAGTGCAATACTTAAGGCCGAACCAAAGTGTTCTAAAGCTGGAACATGACATCCTGATTCTTGTGCTCGATTCCCGAACTAATAAAGGCAAGCATGCCATGCGTCTTCTTTGCCACTCTATCAACTTGTGTGGCCTCTTTCGGGGAGCGATGAACTGAATCCCAAGATCCCTGTATACACAAATGCTGCTCAGGGTCCTGCCATTAACTGTATATTTTTCCTTAACATTTAATTTCCCAAAGTGGAGCACTTCACACTTAATGGATTAAAATTCACTTGCCATTTCTGCAACGGATCTGTATCCTTATGTATCCTTTTATGACTTTCTACCCTAACTACCACTCTACCAATCATTCTATCGTCTAAAAACTTACTAACCCATCCATCTATCTTGTCACCTCAGTCATTTTATATATATACCACAACAGCAGAGGTCCCAGTACAGATCCCTGCAGAACACAATAGTCCTGGATCTGCAGCCTAAAAAGCACGTTTCCACCACCACCCTCTGCCTTCTCTGGGCAAGCCAGTTGTGAATCCAAGCAGATAAGTGACCACGGACCCCATGGATCTTAATCTTCTGGATGATTCTACGGTGAAGCACCTTGTTGAAAGCCTTGCTAACATCCATGTCAACAATATCCACCACTCTACCTTCAATGATCACATTAGTTACCTCCTCAAAAAATTCAATCAAGTTAGTAAGACATGACCTGCCCTGCACAAAGCCATGCTGACTGTCCCTAATTGGGCAATGCTGTTCCAAATACAGGTAAATACAATCCCTAAGAATTCTCTCCAATAGCTTCCCAATGAACGATGAGAGACTCTCTAGTCTATAGTTTCCTGGATTGATCCTATTTACCTTCTGGAACAGAAGAAGAACATTTAGCAACTTGCTCGTCCTCCAGTACCCCTCCAGTGGCTACCAAGGATACAAAGATATTGCTGAATGCCCCGACAATCTCCTCTCTCACCTCGCTCAAAATCCTTGAGTAGATACCATTGGGTCCTGAGGACTTATCCACCTTAATGCTCTTTCTTGATCTCAAAATGCTGTTGTCATATGAGCATGCTCCACACAAATCCCACTATCCTCCACACCCTTCGCCTGAGTGAATAGTGATGCACAGTCCTCATTTCGGATCTTGCCCATATCCTCTGCTTCCGTACACAAGTTCCCTCCTTTATCCTGAATGGTCCTACTTTCTCACTATTTATCCCCTTGTTTTTGATGTATGCATCGAATGCCTTGGGATTTCCTTTAACCCTCCTTGCCAAGGTCATTTCATCACCCTTTCTTTTTCTGCTTTCTTTATGTCGGCCCTGTTCGATTTTAGCTTCCAAAACCTGACATATTTCTGTTTTTTGCCCATTTGACTAACTTCACAACCTCCCCAATTATCCAAGGGTCTTTTACCTTGCCATCCTTGTCCTTCCTCCTTCCTGAATCTAAACTCATAAGCAGGCCTTTAAACAATTCCCATGTGGCAAATGTGACAGCTCCCCCCAATTAACACTCCCCAGCTCCTACCTAAAATTGATATAATTTACTCTCCCCCAAGGTCCTGACTTATCCTTCTTCATAGCAATCTTAAAATTGAAGGAGTTGTGATCACTATTTCCAAAATGCTTTCCCACCCTTCTCACCAGTTACCTGACCAGGACAAAGTCCAGCATGGCCCATCTTCTATCCATATACTGTGTCAAGAAACTCTCTTGGATAGACTTAACAAATTCAGCCTCATTTAAACTCTTGTTGTAAGGGAGTCCCAGTCAATACCGTGGAGGTTAAATTCACTGACTGTGACAACTCTGAGTTAGTGCATCATTTCACAAGCTGCCTACATATTTGTTCCTCAGTGTGTCAGTGGCAACAGGGGAGCAGGCTATTAGTTTAATCTGATCAGAGTGATTGTGTCTATCTTATTTTTGAATGCTACCTATATTGCCTCAGTGGGCAAGGCCTCCAGAATGTCCTTTCTGGGTGCAGATGTCACATTTCCCACAGGTTAGGAGAGCACCTCCTTCTTTTACCTTCCCCTCTATCTTCTCGAAAACAATGAAACCCTGGAACATTGAGCAACCAGTCCGGTCTCTGTCTCAACCAAACCCATGTAATGGCCTCAACATCAGAGTCCCATGTACTGATCCAGGCTCTAAGCTCATTTGCCTGAGCTATAATACTCCTTGCAGTGAAAGAAACATAGGTCAGCTTGTTTGTGCCATCATGTTCATGTACCTGTGTCTGACTGCCATTCTTTTCTGATTTATTGGTCCTAACATGTACCTGCTATCAATTCATCGACTTGCTGACCTGCTGCTCTCGTTTCCAGCTGCCTGCCAGCCTTTAAATCATCCTAAGTAGCACTAGCAAACCTCCGTGTGAAGATATTTGTTCCCGTTCAGTTCAGGTGCAACCCATTCCTCTTACACAGGTCACCCCTTGCCGAAGAAGTGGACCCAGTTATCCATGAACTTGAAACCCTGGCCCCTGTACCAGCTCCTTAACCATGCATTCATCTCACCTATCTTTCTATAATTTAGCTCACGAACATGTGGCTCTGGTAGTAACCCAGTAACTATTACCCTCTAGGTCCTGCCTTTCAGCCTCTTTGCTAACTCCTTGTACACAGTCCACAGGATCACATCCCTCTTTCTTCCTACGTCATTGGTACCAATGTGGACAATGGCCTCTGGCTGCTCACCCTCCCCCTTAAGAATTTGTTGCAACCACTCAGAGATGTCCTTGACCTTTGCACCAGGGAAGCAACACACAGCCCTGCTGTCTCAAATGTGGCGACAGACACCATGCCCCCAACGAATGAGCCTCCAACCACAATCACTTACTTGGATTTGCCTGACCCTGTTCCACAGCAGGGCGGTTTGTACCACGGACCTGGCTACTGCTGATTAGATAACTGACCCAGTTTAGTTTTAGATCAGTGTTAACCTTGATGAAGTGGATAGCCAAGCACCTCAGTAGTCTACAATACAGGAGAATTAAATTCTTAAGCTCACGGATTCTGTGACAGTCAAAGAGAAGCAGTGAATTTTTCTGACCTCATTTCCAACACCTGGCCCATCGCCCTGCATGGCTTGGATAGCACTTGTACATTTAAAAATAAATGTAAGGATGATGTTCAGGTAAGGACATGGAATTTTGTGGTATGGTCATATTCTCTCTTGTTGGAGCTGATTGCTGCTTCGCACTTGTGTGGTGCAAATGTTACTTATCGTTTATCAGGCCCAGCCTGATCGTTGTCCAAGTCTCACTGTATTTTCTCATCGTTGATTTCACTGTTGGAAAAGTCATGAATTCTGCTGGACACCTGGACAATATTCAATGAACATTCATGTCTCCAATTTGGTTCAAATGAAGACATGACTTCAACCAGTGCAGGTATCCAGTGAATGCCACTGACTCAATTTTCTATTCCTCTGCTTCACACCACATTCAATCAGAAGTTGGCTTGGTGGAAATGACAGATTGCAGTTTCCTTCCTTTTCAAGCTCAGGATCGCTGATCATATTTGTGGTAACTCCTGAATGAGGTTGCGAGAAGTGTGGCATGACGAAAAGTAAACTGAACCTTAGTGTGCAGCTGTTTGACAGCATTGTCATCCAGATGTTGCATTACTTTGCTGATGATTGAGAATACATTGAGGCCATAATTGGTCAGCACAATTTGTCTGACTATTACATGATAGGTCATCTTTCTCTGAAATGTGAGTGTCGCAAGTGTTTAAAAATGTACTGGAAAACATTTACTGTTGGTGTGCTGACCTTGGGGCACATTGTTCCAGTACAGTTTGTCGGATGCTGCCAGGTGCCATGGCATTTGCAGTATCCAGAACATTCAGTCTTGTCATTGCATGAAATAACTTGAATTGCGTGTAAGTAAAGATCTGTGATGCCTCCTCAGGATGAGGGCAAGGAGATCATCCAGACTGATGCTATGAATGGTTTCATCTGCCTCTTCACCTTTTGTTCGTAACATCTTGTAATAACTGCCATGTAGCCTGATGAGAAACTAAAGCTCATCTTGATTCATTTGCATTCGAAGGTGCCTATTTTTCCCAAACAAAAGGACCCATCACTGAGCGGAAAGTATGGAGAATGTTATAGACATCAGTGGTGAGATAATGCTGGATCTTGACCAGCAAAACCATTGTTGTGTTGGTGAAATGCAAACAAAAATCTATATGATGTAAACTTTATTCTCAGCTAATCCCTTTCTCAAATGACAGATTGTGATGTTGGTTCCTGGAAAGCCTCCATTGTTGGAGGACGAGAAGCCGTATCCAATTGAAGCAGCACAGGCTTCTGCGATGACTGTGGAAACCACTGCTTATGCCTTGCTTCAAGCGTTGTCAAGGAATGATATTGACTATGCAACACCGATTGCGAGGTGGCTAACGATGCAACAGAACTATGGTGGTGGATTTCACTCGATGCAGGTAAATGCTTGAGATCACAACAACAGGCATTCAGATATTTCCATTGATCATGTTACTAACTGGTGGTTGTTGCAGTTTGCAATCAAACTGGACACTGCATTTTCATCTGCAGGTTTGGTGCATTGGCACAAATACCAGTTCTTCAATGGTGTTAATCCTTGGTTAAATTCTTACATGCACTTTGCCTGTGCATCACTTTTCCTTTTGGCATTGTCCTTGAAAAGTACCTGTTTCTGTAAACCTTCACTTGCTTGTCACAGGATCATTGAGGGACAGCATAATAGAGTGCCATGGCAATGGAACAGACCCTTCAGCAAATTGTATGTGCCCTCACAAGATGCAAGTCCCGAACTATTCTCATCACATTTCCCAGCACTCGACCCAGAGCCTTGTATGCCTTGGCATCGCAAATGCCCAATCACAGACTTGTTAAATGTTATCATGGTTTCTGCCTCTACCACCCACACAGTCGGTGCGTTCCACATTCTCACCACAGTTTGGGTGCAAAAACAAGTAAGTTTCCTCAAGAGATAGTAGGAACTTGCCAATGCTGGAGAATCTGAGAGAGCAAGGTGTCGAACTGGATGAACACAGCGGGCCGAGCAGCATCAGAGAAGCAAGAAAGCTGACGTTTCAGATCGAGACCCTTCTTCAAAAATGGGGGAGGAGAAGGGGATTCTGTAAAAAATAGGGAGAAGTGCGGAGGCAGATAGAAGATGGATAAAAGAGAAGATAGGTGAACTGTCCCGTGCTGTCCACTCACTGTCCCCTGCTCCAGAATCATAGAATCAGAGAATTCTACAGAATTGAACAAGCACTTCATTCCATTGTGTCTGTAACCACTGAAGCCACACTAAGTTGACATTCGGCTGATGTTCTAGCAATAGGCCCATTGCCTTGAATGTTATTTTAAGTGCTGTACCAACCCTTTTTCTTTAATGTGAAAAGATTATCCACCTCAACTGAAGTCCCAGACAATGAATTCCAACCCCCCAGCACCTTCTGGGTGTCTTTTCTTTCCTGAAATTCCTTCTGAGCTTTTAGCTTAAATGTATGTATCTCTTCCTCTACCACCACCGCCCCACGACCGACCCCATTATGGACCTTCTTTTTACCTCGCCCCTACCCATATTAATCTAAACAATTTTTTCAGGACCTCCTTCAACCTTCTCTACTCGAAAGAAAACAAGCCAACCTTATCCAGATAAAACAGTGATGCTAGATACAATGGGAACTGCAGATGCTGGAGAATCCAAGAGAACAAAGTGTGGAGCTGGCTGAACACAACAGGCCAAGCAGCATCTCGGGAGCACAAAAGCTGATGTTTCAGGCCTAGACCTTTAATCAGAGATCGGCAACAGTGATGCTGCCTGGCCTGCAGTGTTCCTCCAGCTCCACACTGTGTGATCTCAGACTCCAGCATTAGCAGTTATTGCTAACGCAAACTTATCCAGACTCTCCCAAGAGTTAAAATGCTTCACCCCCTCAGAACATCCTGATGAATGTCCTCCACACATGCTCAAATGCAAACACCTCCTTTCTATAATGGAGTGACCAGAACTGCACTGAGCACTTCAGCTGGGGCCTAACCAAAGTCCTGTACAGCTCTTGAGCCATGTGCTTTCTGAACTGTCCTTTTCAGCTGCCATTCCATGTTCAGGAATCTGTGGACAAGCACCCCAAGATCACACCATTCCTCTGATCTTCCTAGTGTCCTGGCATTTCTTTGAATGATTCCTTGCCTTGTTAGTTTGTCCAAATTGCCTTATTGATCAGGGTTAACATTCCATCTACCGTTGACCTGCCCATTTGACCAATCTGTAACTTTGGATTCAACTTGCTGTATTTTCCTGGACCCCCCAAGCTTTACCTTCTTTGCCACGCTCCCATTTGGGACCCTGTCCAAGTCTTTGCTGAAATCTATTTTCATTACATCAACTCCCATCTGCACACTCTGTCACCTCTTTGAAAGAATCATCTAAGTTTGTGAGGCGTGACCTCCCTCTGACAAAGCTATGCTGACGGTCGCTGATCAGACCCCACTTCTTGAAATGGAAATTAAGTCTGCCGTTCAGAATTTTCTCCAATATTTTCCTATCTACTGATGTGATACTCACCGGTCTGAAATACTCTGCTTTATGTTTGTCACGCATTTTGATAAGTGGAACTATGTTACCTGTTCTCCAGTCCTTTGTTACTTTTGAAATCTCTGTATGAGGGCGAGTGGAATGTTTTCTCTCATCTCCCTGGGCATCGTGGCATACACCTCATCCAAACCTGGGATTTGTCCAATTTTAAATTCACCAAAACACCTAACATCTCCCCACTCTCTGTTAATTCTGTCCGAGAATTGTGTGCTCCTTCTCACATGTAAAAGCTGATGTGAAATTCTCGTTTAACACCTGACATTGCCCTCCAGTTCAAACCATTCATTTGCCTCTTCATCCCTAATGAGACCTGGTTTTCCCTGGGTTTTCTCTTTCCCTCTGAGACACTTGTAGAAGATTTTGAGATTCTCCCTCATCCTAATCTTGGTCACCAGCGTTCTGTTGCCCTGTATTTGTTCTCTGAATTGCTATGACGAGATGCCCCTGCACACTATACATCATCATCATCATGGTGGTTTCTCGCAGATATGGATGACACTCTCCCACTCTCAGGCTGAATTGATCGCCGGCTGCACAGACCGATGCAGCTACCGTCGGCTCTGTTGCACTCGGGGCAGAAGGCAGTCGTGGGAAGGGGTGAGGGAGGTGTTGGTGTGGCTGCATGGCTTCCGCTGCTTCCAAAGGCAAGCCTCAAAGTGTTTGATGCCTTCCCAGGTGCTCTTCAGGCTTTAGGCCGTCTGAGACCGGCGATTCCCAGGTGTCTGCAGGAATGTCGCACTTCACCATTGAGGACTTGAGTTTATCACCGAGTGCTTCCTCTGCACATCTGGGTCTCGCCTGCTTTTTTGAAGCTGGGATGAGAACATGCGGAGAGTCTCGTGTCAGTCATACAGATGAAGTGTCCAGCCCATTGTAGCTGATCGAGGATGGTCAGTGCCTCAGTGCTGGGGATGTTGGCCTGGTTGACGTTCGTGCGTCCACAGGGACTCTTGTTCCCTTGCTGACTGTTATACACCTCCCTTTTCCTTTTTATCTGGTCAAAGAACAAAGAAAATTACAGCACAGGAACAGGCGCTTCGGCCCTCCAAGCCTGCGCCAGATCCTATTGAAAGTAGCGTGTTGATGCATTTGTGTAATGATTGTGTTTTGTTTGAGCCCTAACACTCAAAGCAGTGTAAGAATGTCTTTGTGCAGCAGGCAAGGTGTCATGAGATTGAGCCTTCATACACTTGCAAGATGTTGAAAATTTGCCATTATTTATTAAAACACTGATAAATTTCCATGATCAACATTTCTGTGACACTGCAATGATTATCCCGTGGCATGTAAAATCAGAAAGATACGATAAAATGAGACTGGGCCATGCCCTAGTCTTGCGGACTTGGGTCAGCATGCAGGGAGAATGTTTGCATTTCATGCATGTGGAAGTACTGAAATATTTCCATGAATCTAAAAGTCACTTTTCCCTTCATTGAAGGACACAATCATTGCCTTGGAAGCTTCATCATGATACGACATTGCATTTCTGAAGAGGGAAGAAGAAATCAACATGCAAATTCAATTCCATGGTTTTGGAAGTCCCATTGAGAACACGATTCATGTGCGCCAGCATAATGCTCTGACCGAGAAAGAATTGAAGGTGAGTTTGTAGTTTGGAAGATCGCAGCAATTTATGCATCAACTTGTTCATCAATAATGTTCCATTGCTTTCAAACTGCATTTTCCACTCTGCAAGATAATAACTGTTAGAACAAGCAACAGGATGGGTAGATGGGCTTTGGGGAATGCAATGGCACAAAACCCAATCCATTCGACAACATATTTCAGATATGTCGACAAATTAAATATTCCAGCAGAGGGATAAAACAAGGAAGATGAGAGTGAGGAGGCAAGAGTTCTGATGACAAAAGAACACGAACTTACCTTTATCCATTTGAGCAAAAAAGCAGGCACACAAACAAATAATCAGCTAACAATGCACATGTGCAACAGAGGCTACAGGGGGACGAAGAATGCCGAATTGTTGTCATGCGTATTGCTGAAAGGGTGATTGAAACAGATTCTGTGGTAAATTTGAAGAAATACAGATAATGCATCTCAGGATGTTGGAGAAAGAACATTTATTGACTGAGGCAAATTGTATTGCCCTTTTCAGGAGTTATTTGGGTCATAATGAATTCAAAGACTTTCTTCTGTGCCGAAAGCTTTAGCTTAGTTGCAGCTGGATCACAATTTCTGTTCCTGGTAGTATTTAGCAAACTATTAAAAGTGAATGTCACTGCACAGAATTCCAAACATGACTCCAATCAGTAGAGAAAATATCCAAGGGGTATGATGAGTTGTATCCTCTCATGTTGAACAATGCAGCTACAGATACAATGGAGGCACTGATGATAATCTTCCAAGAATCCTTAGATTGTGGAAAATTCTCAGAGGATTGAAAGATTGTGAACATAACACCATTATTACAAAGATACTTGGACAAAATAGTAAGCAAGTGTTGCCAATTTAGGTCAACCTGGGTAGATGTTCATGCCGGCAATGAAAGATGAAATAACAGGGTGCTGAGTGTGCTATAACATCCTACAGAGTTAACATCCTTTCATAACGGGGAAATAATACTTGACAAACTTGCTACAGTGCTTTGAGAAGGAAACAAAAATTACTGATGAAGGACCACCAGTTGACATTGAGATTTCAACAAAGCATTTGATAAGCTACAGCTCGTAAGGTGTCTCAAAAGAAAAGAGCCCATGTGTTCAAGGGTAGTATGTTCGGATGGACGGAGGACTGCATCGTAAATAGAAGTAGAGACGTAGCAGCAGGATGGTAACTTACAAGTCATGTACGGCCACAGAGCGAGTGCTGCGGAGGCCGTACACCTCATGTTGACTGGGTTGATTTCGGAAATGGCGTAGGGGATTGCTATGCTGAGGAAAGTTGGGCTACATTCATTGGAGTTTATAAGATTGAAAAAAACTTATTTTTTCGACATTTAAGATTCTTAAGAGGCTTGATAGTGTATATCGGTAGAGATTACTCCCATTTGTGAAAGATTTTACGACCAGAGGCCACATTTTCAAATTGGTTGCCTATTAATTCAGGGAAGAATTACTTCTTTCAGGTTGTAGCAATCTATTGAACACTTTAGCCAAGAAGATTTTCGAGGTAATGCCATTAATCATATGCTAGGTTGTAACGGCCAGGTTAATTTTTAAATCAAGAAACAATGATAATGAGAAAAGGGTCTAGGCCTGAAACGTCAGCTTTTGTGCTCCTCAGATGCTGCTTGGCCTGCTGTGTTCATCCAGCTTCACACTTTGTTATCTTGGATTCTCCAGCATCTGAGCTTCCCATTATCAGTGATAATGAGAAAAGGGTAGTCTTTACAGCTTTGCTTAGGAAAGTTGGGCTACATTCATTGGAGTTTATAAGTTTGAAGAAAATCTCATTTTTTCAACATTTAAGATGCTTAAGAGACTAGATAGTGTATATCCGTAGAGATTACTCCTATTTGTGAAAGATTTTATGACCAGAGGCCATATTTTCAAATTGGTTGCCTATTAATTTAGGGGAAGAATTACTTCTTTCAGGTTGTAGCAATTTATTGTACACTTGAGCAGAGAAGGTTTTAGAGGTAATGCCATTAATTATATGCTCGGCTGAGATGGCCAGGTTAATTTCTAAATCAAGGAACAACCACAATGAGAGAAGGGTAGTCTTTACAGTGGAAGATACTTCAAGGATCCCCTTATTACTACAGAACACAGGGAGGAATTAAACACATCACGACCACACCATCACTACCATTAGAGAAGTAGCAATAGACAATCTAATGGAGTAAAAGCAGATTAGACTCTTTGCCGTGATGGTTGACTTTCTAAGATTCTAAACAATGAGCTTCAGAGTCGGTATATGCATTGATTGTAATTTCCCAAAAAGGTTTAGATTCTAGAGAAGCATCCGAGGGCTGGAAAAATGCCGATGTGACGTCCCTATTGAAAAAGGAGAGAGGCAAAAAGAAGATAACTACAATCGAAACAGCCTGACATCTATTGTTGGAAATATGTGGCAATCAACTATGAAGAAAATAATAGCAGAACATTTGGAAAATCAGAATCTAATCAAACAGAATCACCATAGCCTGCTGAAAGAGAAATTATGTCTGGCTAATTTGTTTGGGTTTTTGGAGGAAGTTTTGAAAGGAGAATTAATAGAGGAAAACCAGTAAATGTGTTGTGTTTGGACTTGGAGAAAGCATTTGAGAATGTACTCAAAAGTAATAAGCTGAGAGCTGAGGTTTTGAAGGTAGTATATTGCTTTGGATCAGTATGCTTTGCACGTTCTGGAAGGAGAGATCACATCTCGAGTGAAATGCACCAAGTGAATATATATTTTGGGGAACTTGGTGGCAATGCGGTAAGTCAGTGCAGAGTGTAAGAGGTGCCATTTGCTTGCTTTTTTTGCCTGATAGTTTGTAAGCATTTTTTTTTGAGACAGGGTAAATTGAAGCCAGAATCAGGGACCCGGAGGGTGAACCAGGCTCATTGGTTGGTGATCGCTTCTGGTTTAAGAATCTATTATCGGTAGCTTTCAGATTGCAAGTAAATCGGAGAAATATTTACAGGCTACAAACTAAAAGACCAGAATGTTTTCAAATCAAATTAAGATCGAAGTAATTGAAATGGAGATGCCAGGCCAGACGATGATTTATACCTACGTGACGGGGTAGTGGTCAGACCCCATACTCCAGCTCAGGGTTAATGAACTGGAATCTCAGTTTTTACCAATCAACAAATCATGTGGGGGACAGTTACCGGGGAATGCTGTGCCTCAGGAGGCAGTCACACACCTTAGATTAACTAGCTGAAACTCGGTCAGTGGCCAGAGACGTGAGAGTGTGACAAAGAACAGGGCAGGTGGAAGGATCCAGGATGTAGTGCAGAAGGAACCTTGGCCTTTGATCTTATCTAACAGGTTTGAGATTCTTTCTTCCTGTGTGGATGAGAGTGCAGGGTATAGGGAAGATGAGTAAACTGACTGTAGCACTGTGGTACAGGGGGACATTCCAGAGGAGATAAAAAGTGAAATGTAGTTATAATCAGAGGTAGTATAGTTAGGGGAATGAACACTGTTGGTTGTGATGAGGATCGAGAGTCTCGAAAGTAGTGTTGCCTGCCTGGTGCCCAGGTTCAGGATATTCCATCTCGGCTACAAAGGATCTTGAAGTGGGGGGAGTAGAAATCCAACTTTTGTGGTCCACACAGGTACCATTGATATGGAAGAAAGAGGAAAGAGGTTCTGCTGAGGGATTATGAGCGCCAAGGTGCTGAGGTGAGAAAGCAGAACCAGAATGGTAATAATCTCTGGATTACTATCTGAGCAATTTGGCACGGTGTGTGCATAATTTATAGATGTAAATGCATTGTTCAAATGGTGGCATGGCAGAAATGTGTTTGAATTCATGGGACATTGGCATCGGTACGGGGAAGGAGGGAGTTGTTCTGGTGGTATCGGCTCGACGAGAATCATATTGGGACAAGTCTCCTGGCAAAATACAGAGCAAGGTCTCGGGGTAGGGCGCTAAAATAAAATGCCTGGAGTGGGTGAGCGCAGTTGCATGGAAAATTATGGAAAAAGTTAGAAGCTGGTAAGTGCTCAGCAAAGTTTCCAGAGCAAGTAATAGGACAAAAAGTTTGGAAATGTTCATGACTCTCACTTCAGGTGCAGCAGATAAGAAGGGTGGCTGTAAATGCCAGACTGAAGATGTTGTATTTAATTGCAGGGAGTGTATGAAACTAAGTGAATGAGTTTGTGGTGCGCATTGAAATTGACAGATACATCACTCTGGGTATCACAGAGACAAGGTTGTTAGGGGTAAGTGTTAGGAACGAAATATCCAATGATTCATGTCCGATAGAAAGAACAGGCAAATGGACAGAGATAAGAAAGTGTGGAACTGGATGAGCAGAGCAGGCCAAGCAGCATCTCAGGAGCACAAAAGCTGACGTTTCGGGCCTCGACCCTTCTACTTCTGTGTGTTCATCCTGCTGTGTTCATCCAGCTCCACACTTTGTTACCTTGGATTCTGAAGCATCTTCAGTTCCCATTCTGTCTGATACAAATGGACAGAGATGCCAGGGTTGGCTTGTCAGTAAGAAATGAGGTCGCGCTGAAGGAACCACAGCTCTTGTGCTTGTTTATTAATGACTTGGAGGAAAGAGGTGCATGTGCTGTGGCTAAATTTGTAGATGACTCAAAAATATTTCGAAAGACAAGGCATGACAGAGAAACAGAGATTTACCAGGATGTTACTTGGATTGGAATGTATTAGCTACAAGGAGGGTTTGGTGGAAATGTTGTATCATGATAAATGCAATGAGATCAACAACGACCTCACCGAATGATGGAGGAAATTCAATGGGCCAAGTAACTTTTTTAGTGAGTCTTCTTGTTTGACAATGCATTCATAAGGGTGTTTTTTTTCTCTCTTGAATGAAATGTGAAAATGAAATGTATACACTTCCTTTTCATCTGGGAATAAATAATTGTTCTGAACGATTTCCATTGACTAATAGCAATCTGACAAGCATCACAATGTAAAGAGATTTTTAGCTTCTTTTTAATTGTCAAGTTATTCTTTGGAATTAATTGGGCATATATTATTTGCATCTCAGGAAGTATGTTCATCACTGCACCTCAAAAAGTGCTCTGTTGTATGACAACAGCTTTTTAAAGATCACTTCAATGGTTGTGATTTTCAGTTGCCATAACACACATTAGATTACATTGTTGGCCAATCTGTCCATGATGATTTCATTATCTTACGTTTCAAACAGACAAGGAAATATTGGTGATGCAATGAAGAGTTTGATTCTCAAATATAATTGCTGTTATAGTTTCCACTTGGAAGAAAGATTCACATCAAATTGACTGGTCAAGGAAATGGGACACTGACTGTGAGTACTTTGAATGTTCGAGCTATTCCTAAAATGAAAGTCATGACCTTGATGATTTTTCTTGCATGCAGATATGAAGAGACTCTTTCAAAATATCCTCTAGGTTAGTGGTTCAGGCATAAAAGTGTTATATGTACATTTATGTATATACATGTACATGCGTAATCTGAAAAGAAAATGACGAGAAATCACTTGTTGCAAGGTGAGAATGAGTTATCCAGATGGTGAGACCTGCCAATGTTGGTGTCTGAGATAACACATTGTGGAGCTGGAGGAACACAGCAGGGCAGGCAGCATCAGAGGCTCAAGAAAAGTGAGGTTTTGGGTCAGGACCCTTCCTGAGAAATGGAGGGTGGAAGGGAGCTCAGAAACAAATAGCGTGGAGGGGGAGGAGGTGCTGGGGAAGGTAGGTGGGATGGTAATAAGTGAGTACTATCCAGATGAGTGAAATGGGATGCAGTGACTGAGTGAAGTGGGATGCAGCGACTGAGGGCAATGGGATGCAGCGACTGAGGGCAATGGGATGCAGTGACTGAGGGACATGGGATGCAGTGACTGAGGGACATGGGATGCAGTGACTGAGGGACATGGGGTGCAGTGACTGAGGGACATGATGTGCAGTGACTGAGGGAGATGGGATGCAGTGACTGATGGAAATGGGATGCAGTGACTGAGGGAAAGAAGATGCAGTGACTGTGGGAAATGGCATACTGTGACTCAGGGTAATGGGATGCAGTGACTGAGGGGAATGGGACGCAGTGAGTTTTGGAATTTGAATACAGCGTCTGAGAGATACGGGAAACTGTGACTGATGGAAATGGGATGCAGTGACTGTGGGACATGGGGTTGCAGTGACTGAGTGAAATGCGATGCAGTGACTGAGTGAAATGCGATGCAGTGACTGAGTGAAATGGGCTGCAGTGACTGAGGGAAATGGGATGCAGTGACTGTGGTCAAGGAGATGCAGTGATTGAGTGAAATGGGATGCAGTGACCGCCTTAAATGGGATGCAGTGACCGCCTTAAATGGGATGCAGTGACTGCGTGAAATGGGACGCAGTGACTGAGTGAATTGGGATGCAGTGACTGACTGAACTGGGATGCAGTGACTGAGTGAAATGGGATGCAGTGACTGAGGGGAATCGGATGCAGTGACTGAGTGAAATGGGATGCAGTGACTGAGTGAAATGGGATTGCCATGACTGTGGAAAGGAGATGCAGTGACTGAGGAAATGGGATGCAGTGACTGAGGGAAATGGGATGCAGTGACTGAGTGAAATGGGATGCAGTGACTGAGGGGAATCGGATGCAGTGACTGAGTGAAATGGGATGCAGTGTCTGTTGGAAATGGGATCCTGCAACTGAAGGTAATGGGATGCAGTGACTGAGGGTAATGGGATGCAGTGACTGAGTGAAATGGGATGCAGTGAATAAGGACAATGGGATGCAGTGACTGAGGACAATGGGAAGCAGTGACTGAGGGCAATGGGAAGCAGTGACTGAGGGGAATGTGATGCAGTGACTGAGGGAAATGGGATGCGGTGACTGAGGGAAATGGGATGCAGTGTCTGTGAGATAGGGGAAACAGTGACTGAGGGACATGGGATGCAGTGACTCTGGTGAAGGAGATGCAATGATTGAGTGAAATGGGATGCAGTGATTGAGTGAAATGGGAAGCACTGACTGAGTGAAATGGGATGCACTGACTGAGTTACATGTGATGCACTGACTGAGTTAAATGTGATGCAGAGGCTGAATGAAATGGGATGCAGTGACTGAGTGAAATGTGATTCAGTCACTGAGTGAAATGGGATGCAGTCAGTGAGTGAAATGTGTTGCAGTCACTGAGTGAAATGCGATGCAGTGACTGAGGGGAATGGGATGCAGTGAGTGTGTGGAAATTTAATGCAGGGTCTGAGAAATACCGGAAACAGTGACTGATGAAAATGGTATGCAGTGACTGTGGGACATGGGATGCAGTGATTGTGTGAAATGTGATGCAGTGACTGAGTGAAATGTGATGCAGTGACTGAGTGAAATGCGATGCAGTGACTGAGTGAAATGGGCTGCAGTGACTGTTGGAAATGGGATGCAGTGACTGTGGTGAGGGAGATGCAGTGATTGAGTGAAATGGGATGCAGTGACTGAGTGAAATGAGATGCATTGACTGAGGGAAATGGGATGCAGTGACTGAGTGAAATGGGATGCAGTGACTGAGTGAAGTGGGATGCAGCGACTGAGGGCAATGGGATGCAGCGACTGAGGGCAATGGGATGCAGCGACTGAGGGACATGGGATGCAGTGACTGAGGGACATGGGATGCAGTGACTGAGGGACATGGGGTGCAGTGACTGAGGGACATGGGGTGCAGTGACTGAGGGACATGGGGTGCAGTGACTGAGGGAGATGGGATGCAGTGACTGTGTGGGAAATGGCATACTGTGACTCAGGGTAATGGGATGCAGTGACTGAGGGGAATGGGATGCAGTGAGTTTTTGAATTTGAATACAGCGTCTGAGAGATACGGGAAACAGTGACTGATGGAAATGGGATGCAGTGACTGTGGGACATGGGATGCAGTGATTGAGTGAAATGCGATGCAGTGACTGAGTGAAATGGGCTGCAGTGACTGTTGGAAATGGGATGCAGTGACTGTGGTGAAGGAGATGCAGTGATTGAGTGAAATGGGATGCAGTGACTGAGTGAAATGCGAAGCAGTGACCGCCTTAAATGGGATGCAGTGACTGCGTGAAATGGGACGCAGTGACTGAGTGAAATGGGATGCAGCGACTGACTGAACTGGGATGCAGTGACTGAGTGAAATGGGATTGCTATGACTGTGGAAAGGAGATGCAGTGACTGAGGAAATGGGATGCAGTGACTGAGGGAAATGGGATGCAGTGACTGATGGAAATGGGATGCAGTGACTGAGTGAAATGGGATGCAGTGACTGAGTGAAATGGGATGCAGTGACTGAGGGTAATGGGATGTAGTGACTGAGGGTAATGGGATGCAGTGACTGAGTGAAATGGGATGCAGTGACTGAGGGGAATCGGATGCAGTGACTGAGTGAAATGGGATGCAGTGTCTGTTGGAAATGGGATCCTGCAACTGAAGGTAATGGGATGCAGTGACTGAGGGTAATGGGATGCAGTGACTGAGGGTAATGGGATGCAGTGACTGAGGGTAATGGGATGCAGTGACTGAGTGAAATGGGATGCAGTGACTGAGTGAAATGGGATGCAGTGTCTGATGGAAATGGTATGCAGTGACTGAGGGAAATGGGATGCAGTGACTGACGGAGATGGGATGCAGTGTCTGTTTGAAATGGGATCCTGCGACTGAAGTTAATGGGATGCAGTGACTGGGGGTAATGGGATGCAGTGACTGAGTGGAATGGGATGCAGTGACTGCGTGAAATGGGATGCAGTGAATGAGTGAAATGAGATGCAGTGACTGAGGGAAATGCGCGCAGTGACTGATAGAAATCGGATACAGTGATTGATTGGACTGGGATGCAGTGACTGAAGGAAATGGGATGCGGTGACTTTGTGTACTGGGATGTGGTGACTGTGTGAACTGGGATGCGGTGACTATGTGAACTGGGATGCAGTGGCTGAGTGAAATGGGATGCAGTGGCTGAGTGAAATGGGATGCAGTGACTGAGTGAAATGGGATGCAGTGACTGAGGGCAATGGGATGCAGTGACTGAGGGAAATGGGATGCAGTGACTGAGGGAAATGGGACGCAGTGGCTGAGTGAAATGGGACGCAGTGACTGAGTGAAATGGAATTGCCGTGACTGTGGAAAGGAGATGCATTGACTGAGGAAATAGAATGCAGTGACTGAGGGAAATGTGATGCACTGACTGAGTGAAATGGTATGCAGTGACTGAATGGAAAGGGATGCAGTGACTGAGTGGAAAGGGATGCAGTGACTGAGTGGAAAGGGATGCAGTGACTGAGTGAAATGGGATGCAGTGACTGAGTGAAATGGGATGCAGTGACTGAGTGAAATGGGATGCAGTGACTGAGTGAAATGCGATGCAGTGACTGAGTGAAATGCGATGCAGTGACTGCGTGAAATGAGATGCAGTGGGGAATGAAATGGGATGCAGTGACTGGTGGAAATAAGATGCAGTGTCTTAGGGAAATGAAATGCAGTGTCTGTGGGAAATGGTATGCTGGGACTGAGGGTAATGGGATGCAATGCCTGATGGAAATGGAAGCAGTGACTGAGTGAAATAGGATGCAGTGACGGAGGTACTGGGTAGGAGTGACTGAGTTAATAGGGATACAGTGCCCGAGCGGGCTTGGGGTGCAGTGACTTAGGGAAATGGGATACAGTGCCTGAGTGAAATGTGACGCACTGACTGAATGAAATGGGATGCAGTGACTGAGTGAAATGCGATGCAGTGACTGAATGAAATGCGATGCAGTGACTGCGTGAAATGAGATGCAGTGAATGAGTGAAATGAGATGCAGTGACTGATAGAAATCGGATACAGTGATTGATGGAACTGGGATGCAGTGACTGACGGAAATGTGATGCGGTGACTTTGTGAACTGGGATGTGGTGACTGTGTGAACTGGGATGCGGTGACTATGTGAACTGGGATGCAGTGGCTGAGTGAAATGGGATGCAGTGGCTGAGTGAAATGGGATGCAGTGACTGAGTGAAATGGGATGCAGTGACTGAGGGCAATGGGATGCAGTGACTGAGGGAAATGGGATGCAGTGACTGAGGGAAATGGGACGCAGTGGCTGAGTGAAATGGGACGCAGTGACTGAGTGAAATGGAATTGCCGTGACTGTGGAAAGGAGATGCATTGACTGAGGAAATAGAATGCAGTGACTGAGGGAAATGTGATGCACTGACTGAGTGAAATGGTATGCAGTGACTGAATGGAAAGGGATGCAGTGACTGAGTGGAAAGGGATGCAGTGACTGAGTGGAAAGGGATGCAGTGACTGAGTGAAATGGGATGCAGTGACTGAGTGAAATGGGATGCAGTGACTGAGTGAAATGGGATGCAGTGACTGAGTGAAATGCGATGCAGTGACTGCGTGAAATGAGATGCAGTGGGGAATGAAATGGGATGCAGTGACTGGTGGAAATAAGATGCAGTGTCTTAGGGAAATGAAATGCAGTGTCTGTGGGAAATGGTATGCTGGGACTGAGGGTAATGGGATGCAATGCCTGATGGAAATGGAAGCAGTGACTGAGTGAAATAGGATGCAGTGACGGAGGTACTGGGTAGGAGTGACTGAGTTAATAGGGATACAGTGCCCGAGCGGGCTTGGGGTGCAGTGACTTAGGGAAATGGGATACAGTGCCTGAGTGAAATGTGACGCACTGACTGAATGAAATGGGATGCAGTGACTGAGTGAAATGCGATGCAGTGACTGAATGAAATGCGATGCAGTGACTGCGTGAAATGAGATGCAGTGAATGAGTGAAATGAGATGCAGTGACTGATAGTAATCGGATACAGTGATTGATGGAACTGGGATGCAGTGACTGACGGAAATGTGATGCGGTGACTTTGTGAACTGGGATGTGGTGACTGTGTGAACTGGGATGCGGTGACTATGTGAACTGAGATGCAGTGGCTGAGTGAAATGGGATGCAGTGGGGCGTGAAATGGGATGCAGTGACTGCTGGAAATGAGATGCAATGACTAAGGGAAAGGAAATGCAGTGTCTGTGGGAAATGGGATGCTGCGACTGAGGGTAATGGGATGCAGTGACTGAGGGTAATGGGATGTACTGACTGATGGAAATGGATGCCGTGACTGAGTGAAAGGGGATGCAGTGACTGAGTGAAATGCGATGCAGTGACTGAGGTACTGGGAAGGAGTGACTGAGTTTATAGGGATGCAGTGCCCGAGCGGGCTTGGGGTGCAGTGACTGAGTGAAATGGGATGCAGTGACTGCGTGAAATGGGATGCAGTGAATGAGTGAAATGAGATGCAGTGACTGAGTGAAATGCGCGCAGTGACTGATAGAAATCGGATACAGTGACTGATGGAACTGGGATGCAATGACTGACGGAAGTGGGATGCGGTGACTGTGTGAACTGGGATGTGGTGACTGTGTGAACTGGGATGCAGTGGCTGAGTGAAATGGGATGCAGTGGCTGAGTGAAATGGGATGCAGTGGGGAGTGAAATGGGATGCAGTGACTGAGGGTAATGGGATGCAGTGACTGAGTGAAATGGGATGCAGTGACTGAGTGAAATGGGATGCAGTGACTGAGTGAAATGGGATGCAGTGACTGAGTGAAATGCGATGCAGTGACTGAGGTACTGGGAAGGAGTAACTGAGTTAATAGGGATGCAGTGACTGACGGAAATGGGATGCAGTGACTGAGTGAAATGAGACGCAGTGTCTGATGGAAATGGTATGCAGTGACTGAGGGAAATGGGATGCAGTGACTGACGGAGATGGGATGCAGTGTCTGTTTGAAATGGGATCCTGCGACTGAAGTTAATGGGATGCAGTGACTGAGTGAAATGAGGTGCAGTGACACACGGACATGGGATGCAGTGACTGAGGGAATTGGGATGCAGTGACTGTGTGAAATGGGATGCAGTGACTGAGTGAAATGCGATGCAGTGACTGAGTGAAATGCGATGCAGTGACAGTGGGAAATGGGATGCAGTGACTGAGTGAAATGGGATGCAGTGACTGAGGGAAATGGGATGCAGTGACTGAGGGAAATGGGATGCAGTGACAGTGGGAAATGGGATGCAGTGACAGTGGGAAATGGGATGCAGTGACTGATGGAAATGGGACGCAGTGACTGAGTGAAATGGGACGCAGTGGCTGAGTGAAATGGGACGCAGTGACTGAGTGAAATGGAATTGCCGTGACTGTGGAAAGGAGATGCATTGACTGAGGAAATAGAATGCAGTGACTGAGGGAAATGTGATGCACTGACTGAGTGAAATGGTATGCAGTGACTGAGTGGAAAGGGATGCAGTGACTGAGTGAAATGCGATGCAGTGACTGAGTGAAATGCGATGCAGTGACTGCATGAAATGAGATGCAGTGGGGAATGAAATGGGATGCAGTGACTGGTGGAAATAAGATGCAGTGTCTTAGGGAAATGAAATGCAGTGTCTGTGGGAAATGGTATGCTGGGACTGAGGGTAATGGGATGCAATAACTGATGGAAATGGAAGCAGTGACTGAGTGAAATGGGATGCAGTGACGGAGGTACTGGGTAGGAGTGACTGAGTTAATAGGGATGCAGTGCCCGAGCGGGCTTGGGGTGCAGTGACTTAGGGAAATGGGATACAGTGCCTGAGTGAAATGTGACGCACTGACTGAATGAAATGGGATGCAGTGACTGAGTGAAATGCGATGCACTGACTGAGTGAAATGCGATGCAGTGACTGCGTCAAATGGGATGCAGTGAATGAGTGAAATGAGATGCAGTGACTGAGTGAAATGCGCGCAGTGACTGATAGAAATCGGATACAGAGATTGATGGAACTGGGATGCAGTGACTGACGGAAATGGGATGCGGTGACTTTGTGAACTGGGATGTGGTGACTGTGTGAACTGGGATGCGGTGACTATGTGAACTGGGATGCAGTGGCTGAGTGAAATGCGATACAGTGGCTGAGTGAAATGGGATGCAGTGGGGCGTGAAATGGGATGCAGTGACTGCTGGAAATGAGATGCAATGACTAAGGGAAAGGAAATGCAGTGTCTGTGGGAAATGGGATGCTGCGACTGAGGGTAATGGGATGCAGTGACTGTGGGTAATGGGATGCAGTGACTGAGGGTAATGGGATGTACTGACCGATGGAAATGGATGTCTTGACTGAGTGAAATGGGATGCAGTGACTGAGTGAAATGCGATGCAGTGACTGAGGTACTGGGAAGGAGTGACTGAGTTTATAGGGATGCAGTGCCCGAGCGGGCTTGGGGTGCAGTGACTGAGTGAAATGGGATGCAGTGACTGCGTGAAATGGGATGCAGTGAATGAGTGAAATGAGATGCAGTGACTGAGTGAAATGCGCGCAGTGACTGATAGAAATCGGATACAGTGACTGATGGAACTGGGATGCAATGACTGACGGAAGTGGGATGCGGTGACTGTGTGAACTGGGATGTGGTGACTGTGTGAACTGGGATGCGGTGACGATGTGAACTGGGATGCAGTGGCTGAGTGAAATGGGATGCAGTGACTGGTGGAAATGAGATGCAGTGACGAAGGGAAAGGAAATGCAGTGTCTGTGCGAAATGGGATGCTGCGACTGAGGGTAATGGGATGCAGTGTCTGATGGAAATGGATGCAGTGACTGAGTGAAATGGGATGCAGTGACTGAGTGAAATGCGATGCAGTGACTGAGTGAAATGCGATGCAGTGAGTGAGTGAAATGCGATGCAGTGACTGAGGTACTGGGAAGGATTGACTGAGTTAATAGGGATGCAGTGACTGAGTGAAATGGGATGCAGTGACTGAGTGAAATGAGATGCAGTGACACACGGACATGGGATGCAGTGACTGAGGGAAATGGGATGCAGTGACTGAGTGAAATGGGATGCAGTGACTGAGTGAAATGCGATGCAGTGACTGAGTGAAATGCGATGCAGTGACTGAGTGAAATGGGATGCAGTGACTGAGTGCAATGAGATGCATTGTTTGACGGAAATGAGATGCAGTGACTGAGGGAAATGGGATGCAGTGAATGAGCGAAATTGGATGCAGTGACCAAGTGAAATGAGATGCAGTGACTGAGCGAAATGGGATGCAGTATTTGTGGGAAGTAGGATGCAATCACTGATTGAAATGAGATGCAGTGGGAAATGGGATACCGTGAGTGTCGGAAATTGAATGCAGCGTCTGTGAGATACGGGAACCAGTGACTGATGGAAATGGGATGCAGTGACTGAGGGAAATTGGATGCAGTGACTGAGTGAACTGGGATGCAGTGTCTGATTGAAATGGGATGCAGTTAATGAGTGAAATGAGATGCAGTGACTGATGGAAATTGAATGCAGTGACAGAGTGACATGAGCTGCAGTGCCTGATGGAAATGGGATGCAGTTACTGTGGGACATGGGATGCAGTGACTGAGGTCCTGGGAAGGAGTGACTGAGTGAATAGGGATGCAGTGCCCGAGCGGGCTTGGAGTACAGTGACTGAGGGAAATGGGATACAGTGGCTGAGAGAAATGAGATGCACTGTCTTAGTGAAATGGGATGCACTGTCTTCGTGAAATGGTATGCAGAGGCTGAGTGAAATGGGATGCAGTAACTGGTGGAAATGGAATGCAGTGACTGATCGAAATGGGATGCGGTGACTGACAGTAATTGGATGGAGTGACGGACGGTAATGGGATGCAGTGACTGAGGGAAACGGGACGCAGTGTCAGAGTGAAATGGGATGCAGTCAATGAGTGAAATGGGATGCAGTCAAGGAGTGAAATGGCCTGCAGTGATTGAGTGATTTGGGATGCAGTGACTGAGGGAAATGGAATGCAGTGGCTGAGTGAAATGGGATACACTGACTCTTGGAAATGGGATGCAGTGACTGTTGGAAATGGATTGCAGTGACTGTTGGCAATGGGATGCAGTCACTGTTGGAAATGGGATGCTGTGACTGAGCGTACTGTGGTGCAGTGACTGAGGGTAATGGGATGTAGTCACTGATGGTAATGGGATGCAGTGACTGAGGGAAATGGCCTGCAGTGACTGAGTGAAATGGGATGCAATGACTGAGGAAAGGAGATGCAGTGACTGTGGGGAATGGGAAGCGGTGACTGAATGGAATGTGAAGCATTGAATGAGTGAAATGAGATGCAGTAACTGTTTGAACTGGGATGCTGTGGCTGTGTGAACTGGGATGCGGAGACTGTGTGAACTGGGATGCGGTGACTGTGTGAACTGGGATGCAGTGGCTGAGTGAAATGCGATACAGTGACTCAGGTACTGGGAAGGAGTGACTGAATTAATAGGGGTGCAATGCCCGAGCGGGCTTGGGGTGCAGTGACTTAGGGAAATGGGATGCGGTGACTGACGGAAATGGGATGCAGTAAATGAGTGAAATGAGATGCAGTGACTGAGTGAAATGCGCGCAGTGACTGATAGAAATAGGATACAGTGACTGATGGAACTGGGATGCAATGACTGACGGAACTGGGATGCGGTGACTGTGTGAAGTGGGATGCGGTGACTATGTGAACTGGGATGCAGTGGCTGAGTGAAATGGGATGCAGTGCGGAGTGAAATGGGATGCAGTGACTGGTGGAAATGAGATGCAGTGAGGAAGGGAAAGGACATGCAGTGTCTGTGGGAAATGGGATGCTGCGACTGAGGGTAATGGGATGCAGTGACTGATGGAAATGGATGCAGTGACTGAGTGAAATGGGATGCAGTGACTGAGGTACTGGGAAGGAGTGACTGAGTTAATAGGGATGCAGTGACTGACGGAAATGGTATGAAGTGACTGAGGGAAATGGGATGCAGTGACTGACGGAGATGGGATGCAGTGACTGAGTGAAATGAGATGCAGTGACTGATGGAAATGGTATGCAGTGACTGATGGAAATGGGATGCAGTGACTGAGGGAAATGGGATGCAGTGTCTGTTTGAAATGGGATCCTGCGACTGAAGTTAATGGGATGCAGTGACTGAGGGTAATGGGATGCAGTGACTGAGGACAATGGGATGCAGTGACTGAGGGCAATGGGATGCAGTGACTGAGGGAAATGGGATGCAGTGTCTGATGGAAATGGTATGCAGTGACTGAGGGAAATGGGATGCAGTGACTGACGGAGATGGGATGCAGTGTCTGTTTGAAATGGGATCCTGCGACTGAAGTTAATGGGATGCAGTGACTGGGGGTAATGGGATGCAGTGACTGAGTGGAATGGGATGCAGTGACTGCGTGAAATGGGATGCAGTGAATGAGTGAAATGAGATGCAGTGACTGAGGGAAATGCGCGCAGTGACTGATATAAATCGGATACAGCGATTGATGGAACTGGGATGCAGTGACTGAAGGAAATGGGATGCGGTGACTTTGTGTACTGGGATGTGGTGACTGTGTGAACTGGGATGCGGTGACTATGTGAACTGGGATGCAGTGGCTGAGTGAAATGGGATGCAGTGACTGAGTGAAATGGGATGCAGTGACTGAGTGAAATGGGATGCAGTGACTGAGTGAAATGGGATGCAGTGACTGAGGGAAATGGGATGCAGTGACTGGGAAATGGGATGCAGTGACTGAGTGAAATGAGACGCAGTGTCTGATGGAAATGGTATGCAGTGACTGAGGGAAATGGGATGCAGTGACTGACGGAGATGGGATGCAGTGTCTGTTTGAAATGGGATCCTGCGACTGAAGTTAATGGGATGCAGTGACTGAGGGTAATGGGATGCAGTGAATGAGTGAAATGGGATGTAGAGACTGAGTGAAATGGGATGCAGTGACTGAGGGAAATGGGATGCAGTGACTGAGGGAAATGGGATGCAGTGACTGGGAAATGGGATGCAGTGACCGTGGGAAATGGGACGCAGTGACTGATGGAAATGGGACGCAGTGACTGAGTGAAATGGGACACAGTTACTGAGTGAAATGGAATTGCCGTGACTGTGGAAAGGAGATGCAGTGACTGAGGAAATGGGATGCAGTGACTGAGGGAAATGTGATGCAGTGACTGTGTGGAATGGGATGCAGTGATTGAGTGGAATGGGATGCAGTGACTGAGTGAAATGGGATGCAGTGACTGAGTGGAATGTGATGCTGTGACTGAGTGAAATGCAATGCAGTGGCTGCGTGAAATGAGATCCAGTGGGGAATAAAATGGGATGCAGTGACTGGTGGAAATGAGATGCAGTGACTGAGGGAAATGGGATGCAGTGACTGAGTGAAATGGGATGCAGTGACTGAGTGGAATGGGAAGCAGTGACTGAGGGTAATGGGATGCAGTGACTGATGGAAATGGAAGCAGTGACTGAGTGAAATGGGATGCAGTGACGGAGGTACTGGGAAGGAGTGACTGAGTTAATAGTGATGCAGTCCCTGAGCGGGCTTGGGCGCACTGACTTAGGGAATTGGGATACAGTGCCTGAGTGAAATGCGACGCACTGACTGAGGGAAATGGGATGCAGTGACTGAGTGGAATGGGATGCAGTGACTGAGTGAAATGGGATGCAGTGAATGAGTGAAATGAGATGCAGTGACTGAGTGAAATGCGCGCAGTGACTGATAGAAATCGGATACAGTGACTGATGCAACTGGGATGCAGTGACTGACGGAACTGGGATGCGGTGACTTTGTGAACTGGGATGTGGTGACTGTGTGAACTGGGATGCGGTGACAATGTGAACTGGGATGCAGTGGCTGAGTGAAATGGGATGCAGTGCCTGAGTGAAATGGGATGCAGTGGCTGAGTGAAATGGGATGCAGTGGGGAGTGAAATGGGATGCAGTGACTGGTGGACATGAGATGCAGTGACTAAGGGAAAGGAAATGCAGTGTCTGTTGGAAATGGGATGCTGCGACTGCGGGTAATGGGATGCAGTGACTGAGGGTAATGGGATGCAGTGACTGATGAAAATGGATGCAGTGACTGAGTGAAATGGGATGCAGTGACTGAGTGAAATGCGATGCAGTGACTGAGTGAAATGCGATGCAGTGTCTTAAGGAAAGGAAATGCAGTGTCTGAGGGGTATAGGATGCTGCGAATGAGGGAAATGTGATGGAGTGTCTGACAGAAATGGGATGCAGTGTCTGACAGAAATGGGATGCAGTGTCTGAGCGAAATGGGATGCAGTGACTGAGTGAAATGGGATGCAGTGACTGAGGGAAATGGGATGCAGTGACTGAGGACAATGGGATGCTGTGACTGACGGCACTGGGATGCTGTGACTGATGGAAATTGGACGCAGTGACTGAGTGAAATGGGACGCAGTGACTGAGTGAAATGTAATTGCCGTGACTGTGGAAAGGAGATGCAGTGACTGAGGAAATGGGATGCAGTGACTGAGGGAAATGGGATGCAGTGACTGAGGGAAATGGGATGCAGTGACTGGGAAATGGGATGCAGTGACTGATGGAAATGGGATGCATTGACTGAGGGAAATGGGATGCAGTGACTGGGAAATGGGATGCCGTGACAGTGGGAAATGGGACGCAGTGACTGATGGAAATGGGACGCAGTGACTGAGTGAAATGGAATTGCCGTGACTGTGGAAAGGAGATGCAGTGACTGAGGAAATGGGATGCAGTGACTGAGGGAAATGGGAAGCAGTGACTGAGGGAAATGGGAAGCAGTGACTGAGGGAAATGGGATGCAGTGACTGAGGGAAATGCGATGCAGTGACTGCGTGAAATGAGATCCAGTGGGGAATAAAATGGGATGCAGTGACTGGTGGAAATGAGATGCAGTGACTGAGTGTAATGGGATGCAGTGACTGAGTGTAATGGGATGCAGTGACTGAGTGTAATGGGATGCAGTGACTGAGTGAAATCGGATGCAGTGACTGACTGGAATGGGATGCAGTGACTGAGGGTAATGGGATGCAGTGACTGATGGAAATGGAAGCAGTGACTGAGTGAAATGGGATGCAGTGACGGAGGTACTGGGAAGGAGTGATTGACTTAACAGGGATGCAGTCCCTGAGCGGGCTTGGGGTGCACTGACTTAGGGAAATGGGATACAGTGCCTGAGTCACATGGGATGCAGTGACTGAGTGAAATGGGATGCAGTGACTGAGTGGAATGGGATGCAGTGAATGAGTGAATTGAGATGCAGTGACTGAGTGAAATGTGCGCAGTGACTGATGGAACTGGGATGCACTGACTGACGGAACTGGGATGCGTTGACTTTGTGAACTGGGATGTGGTGACTGTGTGAACTGGGATGTGGTGACTGTGTGAACTGGGATGCGGTGACTATGTGAACTGGGATGCGGTGACTATGTGAACTGGGATGCGGTGACTATGTGAACTGGGATGCAGTGGCTGAGTGAAATGGGATGCAGTGGCTGAGTGAAATGGGATGCAGTGACTGGTGAAAATGAGATGTAGTGACTAAGGGAAAGGAAATGCAGTGTCTGTGGGAAATGGGATGCTGCAACTTAGGGTAATGGGATGCAGTGACTGAGGGAAATGGGATGGAGTGACTGAGGGAAATGGGATGCAGTGACTGAGGGAAATGGGATGCAGTGACTGAGGACAATGGGATGCAGTGACTGACGGCAGTGGGATGCTGTGACTGATGGAAATTGGACGCAGTGACTGATGGAAATTGGACGCAGTGACTGAGTGAAATGGGCCGCAGTGACTGAGTGAAATGTAATTGCCGTGACTGTGGAAAGGAGATGCAGTGACTGAGGAAATGGGATGCATTGACTGAGGGAAATGGGATGCAGTGACTGAGGGAAATGGGATGCAGTGACTGGGAAATGGGATGCAGTGACAGTGGGAAATGGGATGCAGTGACTGAGGCAAATGTGATGCACTCACTGAGTGAAATGGTATGCAGTGACTGAGTTGAATGGGATGCAGTGACTGAGTGGAATGGGATGCAGTGACTGAGTGGAATGGGATGCAGCGACTGAGTGAAATGGGATGCAGTGACTGAGTGAAATGCGATGCAGTGACTGCGTGAAATGAGATGCATTGGGGAATGAAACGGGATGCAGTGACTAGTGGAAATAAGATGCAGTGTCTGTGGGAAATGGGATGCTGGGACTGAGTGGAATGGGATGCAGTGACTGAGTGGAATGGGATGCAGTGACTGAGTGAAATGCGATGCAGTGACTGCTTGAAATGCGCGCTGTGACTGATAGAAATCGGATACAGTGACTGATGGAACTGGGATGCAGTGACTGACGGAAATGGGATGCGGTGACTTTGTGAACTGGGATGTGGTGCCTGTGTGAACTGGGATGCTGTGACTATGTGAACTGGGATGCGGTGACTATGTGAACTGGGATGCAGTGGCTGAGTGAAATGGGATGCAGTGACTGAGGGAAGTGGGATGCAGTGACTGAGGGAAATGGGATACAGTGACTGAGGGAAATGGGATGCAGTGACTGACGGAAATGGGATGCAGTGTCTGTTTGAAATGGGATCCTGCCACTGAAGTTAATGGGATGCAGTGACTGAGGATAATGGGATGCAGTGACTGAGTGAAATGGGATGCAGTGACTGAGTGAAATGGGACGCAGTGACTGAGTGAAATGGAATTGCCGTGACTGTGGAAAGGAGATGCAGTGACTGAGTGGAATGGGATGCAGTGACTGAGTGGAATGGGATGCAGTGACTGAGTGGAATGGGATGCAGTGACTGAGTGAAATGGGATGCAGTGACTGCGTGAAATGAGATGCAGTGGTGAATGAAATGGGATGCATTGACTGGTGGAAATAAGATGCAGTGTCTTAGGGAAATGAAATGCAGTGTCTGTGGGAAAGGGGATGCTGGGACTGAGGGTAATGGGATGCAGTGACTGATGGAAATGGAAGCAGTGACTGACTGAAATGGGCTGCAGTGACGGAGGTACTGGGAAGGAGTGACTGAGTTAATAGGGATGCAGTGCCCGAGCGGGTTTGGGGTGCAGTGACTTAGGGAAATGGGATACAGTGCCCAAGTGAAATGTGACGCACTGACTGAGTGAAATGGGATGCAGTGACTGAGTGGAATGGGATGCAGTGACTGAGTGAAATGAGATGCAGTGACTGAGTGAAATGCACGGTGACTGATAGAAATCGGATACAGTGATTGATGGAACGGGGATGCAGTGACTGACGGAAATGGGATGCGATGACTTTGTGAACTGGGATGTGGTGACTGTGTGAACTGGGATGCGGTGACTTTGTGAACTGGGATGCAGTGGCTCTGTGAACTGGGATGCAGTGGCTGAGTGAAATGGGATGCAGTGACTGAGTGAAATGGGATGCAGTGACTGAGTGAAATGAGATGCAGTGACTGATGGAAATGGTATGCAGTGACTGAGGGAAATGGGATGCAGTGACTGACGGAAATGGGATGCAGTGTCTGTTTGAAATGGGATGTAGAAACTGAGTGAAATGGGATGCAGTGACTGAGGGTAATGGGATGCAGTGACTGAGAGCAATGGGATGCTGTGACTGAGGGAAATGTGATGCAGTGACTGAGTGAAATGCGATGCAGTGACTGCGTTAAATGAGATCCAGTGGGGAATGAAATGGTATGCAGTGACTGGTGGAAATGAGATGCAGTGACTGGTGGAAATGAGATGCAGTGACTGATTGAAATGGAATTGCCGTGACTGTGGAAAGGAGATGCAGTGACTGAGGGAAATGGGATGCTGTGACTGAGTGAAATGCGATGCAGTGACTGAGTGAAATGCGATGCAGTGACTGCGTGAAATGAGATGCAGTGACTGGTGGAAATGAGATGCAGTGACTGAGGGAAATGTGACACAGTGACTGAGTGAAATGGGATGCAGTGACTGAGTGAAATGGGATGCAGTGACTGAGTGAAATGGGATGCAGTGACTGAGTGGAATGGGATGCAGTGACTGAGGGTAATGGGATGCAGTGACTGATGGAAATGGAAGCAGTGACTGAGTGAAATGGGATGCAGAGACGGAGGTACTGGGAAGGAGTGACTGAGTTAATAGGGATGCAGTCCCTGAGCGGGCTTGGGGTGCACTGACTTCGGGAAATGGGATACAGTGCCTGAGTGAAATGCGACGCACTGACTGAGTGAAATGGGATGCAGTGACTGAGTGAAATGGGATGCAGTGAATGAGTGAAATGAGATGCAGTGACTGATAGAAATCGGATACAGTGACTGATGGAACTGGGATGCAGTGACTGACGGAACTGGGATGCGGTGACTTTGTGAACTGGGATGTGGTGACTGTGTGAAGTGGGATGCGGTGACTATGTGAACTGGGATGCGGTGACTATGTGAACTGGGATGCAGTGGCTGAGTGAAATGGGATGCAGTGGGGAGTGAAATGGGATGCAGTGACTGGTGGAAATGAGATGCAGTGACTAAGGGAAAGGAAATGCAGTGTCTGTGGGAAATGGGATGCTGCGACGGAGGGTAATGGGATGCAGTGACTGTGGGAAATGGGATGCAGTGACTGAGGGAAATGGGTTGCAGTGACTGAGGACAATGGGATGCAGTGACTGATGGCAATGGGATGCTGTGACTGATGGAAATTGGACGCAGTGACTGAGTGAAATGGGACGCAGTGACTGAGTGAAATGTAATTGCCGTGACTGTGGAAAGGAGATGCAGTGACTGAGGAAATGGAATGCAGTGACTGAGGAAATGGAATGCAGTGACTGAGGGAAATGGGATGCAGTGACTGAGGGAAATGGGATGCAGTGACTGGGAAATGGGATGCAGTGACAGTGGGAAATGGGATGCAGTGACTGATGGAAATGGGACGCAGTGACTGAGTGAAATGGGACACAGTGACTGAGTGAAATGGAATTGCCGTGACTGTGGAAAGGAGATGCAGTGACTGAGGCAAATGTGATGCACTCACTGAGTGAAATGGTATGCAGTGACTGAGTTGAATGGGCTGCAGTGACTGAGTGGAATGGGATGTAGTGACTGAGTGGAATGGGATGCAGCGACTGAGTGAAATGGGATGCAGTGACTGCGTGAAATGACATGCATTGGGGAATGAAACGGGAAGCAGTGACTGGTGGAAATAAGATGCAGTGTCTTTGGGAAATGAAATGCAGTGTCAGTGGGAAATGGGATGCTGGGACTGAGGGTAATGGGGTGCAGTGACTGATGGAAATGGAAGCAGTGACTGAGTGAAATGGGATGCAGTGTCGGAGGTACTGGGAAGGAGTGACTGAGTTAATAGGGATGCAGTGCCCGAGCGGGCTTGGGGTGCAGTGACTTAGGGAAATGGGATACAGTGCCTGAGTGAAATGTGACGCACTGACTGAGTGGAATGGGATGCAGTGACTGAGTGGAATGGGATGCAGTGACTGAGTGGAATGGGATGCAGTGACTGAGTGGAATGGGATGCAGTGACTGAGTGAAATGGGATGCAGTGACTGCGTGAAATGCGCGCAGTGACTGATAGAAATCGGATACAGTGACTGATGGAACTGTGATGCAGTGACTGACGGAAATGGGATGCGGTGACTTTGTGAACTGGGATGTGGTGACTTTGTGAACTGGGATGCGGTGACTGTGTGAACTGGGATGCGGTGACTATGTGAACTGGGATGCAGTGGCTGAGTGAAATGGGATGCAGTGACTGAGTGAAATGGGATGCAGTGACTGAGTGAAATGGGATGCAGTGACTGAGTGAAATAGGATGCAGTGACTGAGTGAAATGAGATACAGTGACTGATGGAAATGGTACGCAGTGTCTGTTTGAAATGGGATCCTGCGACTGAAGTTAATGGGATGCAGTGACTGAGGGTAATGGGATGCAGTGAATGAGTGAAATGGGATGTAGAGACTGAGTGAAATGGGATGCAGTGACTGAGGACAATGGGATGCAGTGACTGAGGACAATGGGATGCAGTGACTGAGGGCAATGGGATGCAGTGACTGAGGGAAATGGGATGCAGTGACTGAGGGAAATGGGATGCAGTGACTTGGAAATGGGATGCAGTGACAGTGGGAAATGGGACGCAGTGACTGATGGAAATGGGACGCCGTGACTGTGTGAAATGGGACACAGTGACTGAGTGAAATGGAATTGCCGTGACTGTGGAAAGGAGATGCAGTGACTGAGGAAATGGGATGCACTGACTGAGGGAAATGTGATGCAGTGACTGAGGGAAATGGGATGCAGTGACTGGGTGGAATGGGATGCAGTGACTGAGTGGAATGGGATGCAGTGACTGAGTGAAATGGGATGCAGTGACTGAGTGAAATGGGATGCAGTGACTGAGTGAAATGAGATGCAGTGACTGATGGAAATGGTATGCAGTGTCTGTTTGAAATGGGATCCTGCGACTGAAGTTAATGGGATGCAGTGACTGAGGGTAATGGGATGCAGTGAATGAGTGAAATGGGATGTAGAGACTGAGTGAAATGGGATGCAGTGACTGAGGACAATGGGATGCAGTGACTGAGGACAATGGGATGCAGATACTGAGGGCAATGGGATGCAGTGACTGAGGGAAATGGGATGCAGTGACTGAGGGAAATGGGATGCAGTGACTTGGAAATGGGATGCAGTGACAGTGGGAAATGGGACGCAGTGACTGATGGAAATGGGACGCCGTGACTGTGTGATATGGGACACAGTGACTGAGTGAAATGGAATTGCCGTGACTGTGGAAAGGAGATGCAGTGACTGAGGAAATGGGATGCACTGACTGAGGGAAATGTGATGCAGTGACTGAGGGAAATGGGATGCAGTGACTGAGGGAAATGGGATGCAGTGACTGAGTGAAATGGGATGCAGTGACTGAGTGAAATGGGATGCAGTGACTGAGTGAAATGAGATGCAGTGACTGATGGAAATGGTATGCAGTGTCTGTTTGAAATGGGATCCTGCGACTGAAGTTAATGGGATGCAGTGACTGAGGGGAATGGGATGCAGTGAATGAGTGAAATGGGATGTAGAGACTGAGTGAAATGGGATGCAGTGACTGAGGGAAATGGGATGCAGTGACTTGGAAATGGGATGCAGTGACAGTGGGAAATGGGACGCAGTGACTGATGGAAATGGGACGCCGTGACTGTGTGAAATGGGACACAGTGACTGAATGAAATGGAAGTGCCGTGACTGTGGAAAGGAGATGCAGTGACTGAGGGAATGGGATGCAGTGACTGAGGGAAATGTGATGCAGTGACTGAGGGAAATGGGATGCAGTGACTGAGTGGAATGGGATGCTGTGACTGAGTGAAATGCGATGCAGTGACTGCGTGAAATGAGATCCATTGGGGAATAAAATGGGATGCAGTGACTGGTGGAAATGAGATGCAGTGACTGAGTGGAATGGGATGCAGTGACTGGTGGAAATGTGATGCAGTGACTGAGGGAAATGTGATGCAGTGACTGATGGAAATGTGATGCAGTGACTGAGTGGAATGGGATGCAGTGACTGAGGGTAATGGGATGCAGTGACTGATGGAAATGGAAGCAGTGACTGAGTGAAATGGGATGCAGTGACTGAGGTACTGGGAAGGAGTGACTGAGTTAATAGTGATGCAGTCCCTGAGCGGGCTTGGGGTGCACTGACTTCGGGAAATGGGATACAGTGCCTGAGTGAAATGCGACGCACTGACTGAGTGAAATGGGATTCAGTTACTGAGTGGAATGGGATGCAGTGACTGAGTGGAATGGGATGCAGTGACTGAGTGGAATGGGATGCAGTGACTGAGTGGAATGGGATGCAGTGACTGAGTGAAATGAGATGCAGTGACTGAGTGAAATGCGCGCAGTGACTGATAGAAATCGGATACAGTGACTGATGGAACTGGGATGCAGTGACTGACGGAACTGGGATGCCGTGACTTTGTGAACTGGGATGTGGTGAATGTGTGAAGTGGGATGCGGTGACTATGTGAACTGGGATGCAGTGGCTGAGTGAAATGGGATGCAGTGGGGAGTGAAATGGGATGCAGTGACTGGTGGAAATGAGATGCAGTGACTAAGGGAAAGGAAATGCAGTGTCTGTGGGAAATGGGATGCTGCGACTGAGGGTGATGGGATGCAGTGTCCGGGTAATGGGATGCAGTGAGTGATGGAAATGGATGCAGTGACTGAGTGAAATGGGATGCAGTGACTGAGTGAAATGCGATGCAGTGTCTAAAGGAAAGGAAATGCAGTGTCTGAGGGGTATCGGATGCTGCGACTGAGGGAAATGGGATGGAGTGACTGACGGAAATGGGATGCAGTGTCTGAGCGAAATGGGATGCAGTGACTGAGTGAAATGGGATGCAGTGACTGAGTGAAATGGGATGCAGTGACTGAGTGAAATGGGATGCAGTGACTGACGGAAATGGGAGGTAGTGACTGAGGACAATGGTATGCAGTGACTGAGGGCAATGGGATGCAGTGACTGAGGGAAATGGGATGCAGTGTCTGAGGGAAGTGGGATGCAGTGACTGGGAACTGGGATGCAGTGACAGTAGGAAATGGGATGCAGTGACTGATGGAAATGGGAGGCAGTGACTGAGTGAAATGGGACGCAGTGACGGAGGTACTGGGAAGGAGTGACTGAGTTAATAGGGATGCAGTCCCTGAGCGGGCTTCCGATGCACTGACTTAGGGAAATGGGATACAGTGCCTATGTGAAATGGGATGCACTGACTGAGTGAAATGGGATGCAGTGACTGAGTCGAATGGGATGCAGTGACTGAGTCAAATGGGATGCAGTGACTGAGTGAAATGCGATGCAGTGACTGCGTGAAATGGGATGCAGTGCATGAGTGAAATGAGATGCAGTGACTGAGTGAAATGCGCGGTGACTGATAGAAATCGGATACAGTGACTGACGGAAATGGGATGCGGTGACTTTGTGAACTGGGATGTGGTGACTGTGAGAACTGGGATGCGGTGACTATGTGAACTGGGATGCAGTGGCTGAGTGAAATGGGATGCAGTGGCTGAGTGAAATGGGATGCAGTGGCTGAGTGAAATGGGATGCAGTGACTGAGTGAAATGAGATGCAGTGACTGATGGAAATGGTATGCAGTGTCTGTTTGAAATGGGATCCTGCGACTGAAGTTAATGGGATGCAGTGACTGAGGGTAATGGGATGCAGTGAATGAGTGAAATGGGATGTAGAGACTGAGTGAAATGGGATGCAGTGACTGAGGACATTGGGATGCAGTGACTGAGGACATTGGGATGCAGTGACTGAGGACAATGGGATGCAGTGACTGAGGGCAATGGGATGCAGTGACTGAGAGAAATGGGATGCAGTGACTGATGGAAATGGGATGCAGTGACTGGGAAATGGGATGCAGTGACAGTGGGAAATGGGACGCAGTGACTGATGGAAATGGGACGCAGTGACTGAGTGAAATGGGACACAGTGACTGAGTGAAATGGAATTGCCGTAACTGTGGAAAGGAGATGCAGTGACTGAGGAAATGGGATGCAGTGACTGAGTGGAATGGGATGCAGTGACTGAGGGTAATGGGATGCAGTGACTGATGGAAATGGAAGCAGTGACTGAGTGAAATGGGATGCAGTGACGGAGGTACTGGGAAGGATTGACTGAGTTAATAGGGATGCAGTCCCTGACCGGGCTTGGGGTGCACTGACTTAGGGAAATGGGATACACTGCCTGAGTGAAATGCGACGCACTGACTGAGTGAAATGGGATGCAGTGAATGAGTGAAATGAGATGCAGTGACTGAGTGAAATGCGCGCAGTGACTGATAGAAATCGGATACAGTGTCTGATGGAACTGGGATGCAGTGACTGACGGAACTGGGATGCAGTGACTTTGTGAACTGGGATGTGGTGACTGTGTGAAGTGGGATGCGGTGACTATGTGAACTGGGATGCAGTGGCTGAGTGAAATGGGATGCAGTGGCTGAGTGAAATGGGATGCAGTGGGGAGTGAAATGTGATGCAGTGACTGGTGGAAATGAGATGCAGTGACTAAGGGAAAGGAAATGCAGTGTCTGTGGGAAATGGGATGCTGCGACTGAGGGTAATGGGATGCTGCGACTGAGGGTAATGGGATGCAGTGACTGAGGGTAATGGGATGCAGTGACTGAGGGTAATGGGATGCAGTGACTGAGGGTAATGGATGCAGTGACTGAGTGAAATGGGATGCAGTGACTGAGTGAAATGCGATGCAGTGTCTTAAGGAAAGGAAATGCAGTGTCTGAGTGGTATAGGATGCTGCGACTGAGGGAAATGGGATGGAGTGACTGACGGAAATGGGATGCAGTGTCTGAGCGAAATGGGATGCAGTGACTGAGTGAAATGGGATGCAGTGACTGAGGGAAATGGGATGCAGTGACTGAGGACAATGGGATGCAGTGACTGACGGCCATGGGATGCTGTGACTGATGGAAATTGGACGCAGTGACTGAGTGAAATGGGACGCAGTGACTGAGTGAAATGTAATTGCCGTGAATGTGGAAAGGAGATGCAGTGACTGAGGAAATGGCATGCAGTGACTGGGAAATGGGATGCAGTGACAGTGGGAAATGGGATGCAGTGACTGATGGAAATGGGATGCAGTGACTGAGGGAAATGGGATGCAGTGACTGGGAAATGGGATGCAGTGACAGTGGGAAATGGGACGCAGTGACTGAGTGAAATGGAATTGCCGTGACTGTGGAAAGGAGATGCAGTGACTGAGGAAATGGGATGCAGTGACTGAGGGAAATGGGATGCAGTGACTGAGTGGAATGGGATGCAGTGACTGAGGGTAATGGGATGCAGTGACTGTGTGGAATGGGATGCAGTGACTGAGTGAAATGGGATGCAGTGACTGAGTGAAATGCGATGCAGTGTCTTAAGGAAAGGAAATGCAGTGTCTGAGGGGTATAGGATGCTGCGACTTAGGGAAATGGGATGTAGTGACTGACGGAAATGGGATGCAGTGTCTGAGGGAAATGGGACGCAGTGTCAGAGTGAAATGGGATGCAGTGACTGACGGAAATGGGATGCAGTATTTGTAGGAAGGAGGATGCAATCACTGAGTGAAATGCGATGCAGAGACTGAGGGGAAGGAGATGCTCTGACTATGGGAAATGGGATGCAGTGAGTGTGGGAAATGGAATGCATCGTCTGTGAGATACGGGAAACAGTGACTGATGGGAATGTGATGCAGTGACTGTGGTGAAGGAGATGCAGTGATTGAGTGAAATGGGATGCAGTGACTGAGTGAAATGTGATGCAGTGACTGCTTGAAATGGGATGCAGTGACTGAGGGAAATGTGATTTCGTCACTGAGTGAAATTGGATGCAGTCGCTCAGTGAAACGGGATGCATCACTGAGTGCAATGGGATGCAGTGACTGGGTGAAATGGGATGCAGTGACTGAGTGAAATCGGATGCAGTGACTGAGGGAAATGGGATGCACTGACCGAGTGAAATGAGATGCAGTGACTGACGGAAATGGGATGCAGTGACTGAGGGAAATGGGGTGCATTATTTGTGGGGAGAAGGATGCAATCACTGAGTGAAATGAGATGATGAGACTGAGGGCAAGGAGATGCTGTGACTATGGGAAATGGGATGCACTGAGTGTGGGAAATTGAATGCAGCGTCTGTGAGATACGGGAAACAGTGACTGATGGAAATGGGATGCAGTAACTGTGTTGAAGGAGATGCAGTGACTGAGTGAAATTGGATGCAGTGACTGCGTGAAATGCGATGCAGTGACTGAGTGAAATGCGATGCAGTGACTGAGTGAAATGGGATGCAGTCACTGAGTGAAATGGGATGCAGTGACGGATGCAAATGGGATGCAGTGACTGAGGGAAATGAGATGCAGTCACTGAGTGAAATGGGATGCAGTGACGGATGCAAATGCGATGCAGTGACTGAGTGAAATGGGATGCAGTCACTGAGTGAAATGGGATGCAGTGACTGAGGGAAATGGGATGCAGTGACTGAGGGAAATGAGATGCAGTGACTGAGGGAAATGAGATGCAGTCACTGAGTGAAATGGGACGCATCACTGAGAGAAATGGGATGCAGTGACTGATGGAAATTGGATGCAGTGACAGAGTGAAATGAGATGCAGCGTCTGATTGAAATGTGATGCAGTGACTGAGGGAAATGGGATGCAGTGACTGAGGTACTGGGAAGTAGTGACTGAGTGAAATGCGATGCAGTGACTGAGTGAAATGCGATGCACTGACTGAGTGAAATGAGATGCACTGACTGATGGAAATTGGATGCAGTGACAGAGCGACATGAGGTGCAGAGACTGAGTAAAATGAGAAGCATTGAATGCACTGTCTGTGAGATACGGGAAACAGTGACTGATGGAAATGGGATGCAGTGACTATGGTGAAGGGGATGCAGCGACTGAGTGAAATGGGATGCAGTGACTGCGTGAAATGGGATGCAGTGACAGAGTGAAAGGGGATGCAGTGACAGAGTGAAATGGGATGCAGTGACTGAGTGAAATGGGATGCAGTGACGGATGCAAATGGGATGCAGTGACTGAGTGAAATGGGATGCAGTGACTGACGGAAATGTGATGCAGTGACTGAGGGAAATGGGATGCAGTGACTGAGGGAAATGAGATGCAGTGACTGAGGGAAATGAGATGCACTGACTGAGGGAAATGGGATGCAGTGACTGAGTGAAATGTGATGCAGTCACTGAATGAAATGGGATGCACTGATTGTGTGAAATGGGATGCAGTGACTGAGGGAAATGGGATGCAGTGATTGAGTGAAATGGGATGCAGTGACTGAGTAAAATGGGAGGCAGTGACTGCGTGAAATGGGATGCAGTGACTGAGTGAAATGAGATGCACTTTATGATGGAAATGTGATGCAGTGACAGAGTGACATGAGCTGCAGTGACAGAGGTACTGGGAAGGAGTGACTGAGTTAATAGGGAATCAGTGCCCGAGCGGGCTTGGGGCACAGTGACTGAGGGAAATGGGATACAGTGCCTGACCGAAAAGGGACGCACTGACTGAATGAAATGGGATGCAGTGACTGAGGGACATGGGATGCAGTGACTGAGATACATGGGATGCAGTGACACACGGACATGGGATGCAGTGACACACGGACGTGGGATGCAGTGACTTAGGGAATTGGGATGCAGTGACTGAGGGAAATGGGATGCACTGACTGAGTGAAATGTGATGCACTGACTGAGTGAAATGTGATTCAGTCACTGAGTGAAATGGGATGCAGTGACTGAGTGAAATGCGATTCAGTGACTGAGTGAAATGCGATGCAGTGACTGAGTGAAATGCGATGCAGTGACTGAGGGAAATGGGATGCAGTGACTGAGGGAAATGGGATGCAGTATTTGTAGGAAGGAGGATGCAATCACTGAGTGAAATGCGATGCAGAGACTGAGGGAAAGGAGATGCTCTGACTATGGGAAAAGGGATGCAGTGAGTGTGGGAAATGGAATGCATCGTCTGTGAGATACGGGAAACAGTGACTGATGGGAATGTGATGCAGTGACTGGTGAAGGAGATGCAGTGATTGAGTGAAATGGGATGCAGTGACTGAGTGAAATGTGATGCAGTGACTGCTTGAAATGGGATGCAGTGACTGAGGGAAATGTGATGCAGTGACTGAGTGAAATCGGATGCAGTGACTGACGGAAATGTGATTTCGTCACTGAGTGAAATTGGCTGCAGTCGCTCAGTGAAACGGGATGCATCACTGAGTGAAATGGGATGCAGTGTCTGAGTACAATGGGATGCAGTGACTGGGTGAAATGGGATGCAGTGACTGAGTGAAATCGGATGCAGTGACTGAGGGAAAGGGGATGCACTGACCGAGTGAAATGAGATGCAGTGACTGACGGAAATGGGATGCAGTGACTGAGGGAAATGGGGTGCATTATTTGTGGGAAGAAGGATGCAATCACTGACTGAATTGAGATGATGAGACTGAGGGCAAGGAGATGCTGTGACTATGGGAAATGGGATGCAGTGACTGAGTGAAATGTGATGCAGTCACTGAATGAAATGGGATGCACTGATTGTGTGAAATGGGATGCAGTGACTGAGGGAAATGGGATGCAGTGATTGAGTGAAATGGGATGCAGTGACTGAGTAAAATGGGAGGCAGTGACTGCGTGAAATGGGATGCAGTGACTGAGTGAAATGAGATGCACTTTATGATGGAAATGTGATGCAGTGACAGAGTGACATGAGCTGCAGTGACAGAGGTACTGGGAAGGAGTGACTGAGTTAATAGGGAATCAGTGCCCGAGCGGGCTAGGGGCACAGTGACTGAGGGAAATGGGATACAGTGCCTGACCGAAAAGGGACGCACTGACTGAATGAAATGGGATGCAGTGACTGAGGGACATGGGATGCAGTGACTGAGATACATGGGATGCAGTGACACACGGACATGGGATGCAGTGACACACGGACGTGGGATGCAGTGACTTAGGGAATTGGGATGCAGTGACTGAGGGAAATGGGATGCACTGACTGAGTGAAATGTGATGCACTGACTGAGTGAAATGTGATTCAGTCACTGAGTGAAATGGGATGCAGTGACTGAGTGAAATGCGATTCAGTGACTGAGTGAAATGCGATGCAGTGACTGAGTGAAATGCGATGCAGTGACTGAGGGAAATGGGATGCAGTGACTGAGGGAAATGGGATGCAGTATTTGTAGGAAGGAGGATGCAATCACTGAGTGAAATGCGATGCAGAGACTGAGGGAAAGGAGATGCTCTGACTATGGGAAAAGGGATGCAGTGAGTGTGGGAAATGGAATGCATCGTCTGTGAGATACGGGAAACAGTGACTGATGGGAATGTGATGCAGTGACTGGTGAAGGAGATGCAGTGATTGAGTGAAATGGGATGCAGTGACTGAGTGAAATGTGATGCAGTGACTGCTTGAAATGGGATGCAGTGACTGAGGGAAATGTGATGCAGTGACTGAGTGAAATCGGATGCAGTGACTGACGGAAATGTGATTTCGTCACTGAGTGAAATTGGCTGCAGTCGCTCAGTGAAACGGGATGCATCACTGAGTGAAATGGGATGCAGTGTCTGAGTACAATGGGATGCAGTGACTGGGTGAAATGGGATGCAGTGACTGAGTGAAATCGGATGCAGTGACTGAGGGAAAGGGGATGCACTGACCGAGTGAAATGAGATGCAGTGACTGACGGAAATGGGATGCAGTGACTGAGGGAAATGGGGTGCATTATTTGTGGGAAGAAGGATGCAATCACTGACTGAATTGAGATGATGAGACTGAGGGCAAGGAGATGCTGTGACTATGGGAAATGGGATGCACTGAGTGTGGGAAATTGAATGCAGCGTCTGTGAGATACGGGAAACAGTGACTGATGGAAATGGGATGCAGTAACTGTGTTGAAGGAGATGCAGTGACTGAGTGAAATTGGATGCAGTGACTGCGTGAAATGCGATGCAGTGACTGAGTGAAATGTGATTCAGTCACTGAGTGAATTGGGATGCAGTCACTGAGTGAAATGTGACGCATCACTGAGTGAAATGAGATGCAGTGTCTGATTGAAATGTGATGCAGTGACTGAGGGAAATGGGATGCAGTGACTGAGGTACTGGGAAGTAGTGACTGAGTGAAATGCGATGCAGTGACTGAGTGAAATGCGATGCACTGACTGAGTGAAATGAGATGCACTGACTGATGGAAATTGGATGCAGTGACAGAGCGACATGAGGTGCAGAGACTGAGTAAAATGAGAAGCATTGAATGCACTGTCTGTGAGATACGGGAAACAGTGACTGATGGAAATGGGATGCAGTGACTATGGTGAAGGGGATGCAGCGACTGAGTGAAATGGGATGCAGTGTCTGCGTGAAAGGGGATGCAGTGAGAGAGTGAAAGGGGATGCAGTGCAAGAGTGAAATGGGATCCAGTGACTGAGTGAAATGGGATGCAGTGACGGATGCAAATGGGATGCAGTGACTGAGTGAAATGGGATGCAGTGACTGACGGAAATGTGATGCAGTGACTGAGGGAAATGGGATGCAGTGACTGAGGGAAATGAGATGCAGTGACTGAGGGAAATGAGATGCAGTGACTGAGGGAAATGAGATGCACTGACCTAGGGAAATGGGATGCAGTGACTGAGTGAAATGTGAAGCAGTCACTGAATGAAATGGGATGCACTGATTGTGTGAAATGGGATGCAGTGACTGAGGGAAAATGCGTTGCAATGACTGATGGAAATGGGATATAGTGACTGATGGAAATGGGATACAGTGACTGTGGGAAATGCGATGCAGTGACTGAGTGAATTGGAATGCAGTGACACACGGAAATGGGATTCCTTGACTGACGGGAATGGGATGCAGTGATTGACGGAAATGTGATGCAGTGACTGATGGAAATGGGATGCAGTGACTGAGAGAAATGGGATGCAGTGACTGAAGGCAATGAGATGCAGTGTCTGAGTGAAATGGGATGCAGTGATTGTGTGAAATGGGATGCAGTGACTGATGCAAATGGGATACATTGACTGAGGGAAATGGGTTGCAGTGACTGAGGGAAATGGGATGCAGTGCCTGAGTGAAATGAGATGCAGTGACTGAGGGAAATGGGATGCAGTGACTGAGTGAAATGAGATGCAGTGTCTGTTTGAAATTGGATCCTGCGACTGAAGTTAATGGGATGCAGTGACTGAGGGTAATGGGATGCAGTGACTGAGTGAAATGGCATGTAGTGACTGAGGGAAATGGGATGCAGTGTCTGAGTGAAATGAGATGCAGTGACTGATGTAAATGGCATGCAGTGAATGAGGGAAATGGGATGCAGTGACTGACGGAAATGTGATGCAGTGTCTGTTTGAAATTGGATCCTGCGACTGAAGTTAATGGGATGCAGTGACTGAGGGTAATGGGATGCAGTGACTGAGGGCAATGGTATGCAGTGACTGAGGGAAATCAGATGCAGTGACTGGGAAATGGGATGCAGTGACAGTGGGAAATGGGATGCAGTGACTGATGGAAATGGGACGCAGTGACTGAGTGAAATGGGACGCAGTGACTGATGGAAAGGAGATGCAGTGGCTCTGTGAAATGGGATGCAGTGACTGAGTGAAATGGGATTGCCGTGACTGTGGAAAGGGGATGCAGTGACTGAGGGAAATGAGATGCCGAGACTGAGTGAACTGGGATGCAGTGACTGATGGAAATGGAATGCAGTGACTGAGTGAAATGGGATGCAGTGACTGAGGGTAATGGGATGCAGTTACTGAGTGAAATAGGATGCAGTGACTGAGGGCAATGGGATGTAGTGACTGATGGAAATGGGACGCAGTGACTGAGTGAAATGGGACGCAGTGACTGATGGAAAGGAGATGCAGTGACTCTGTGAAATGGGATGCAGTGACTGAGTGAAATGGGATTGCCGTGACTGTGAAAAGGAGATGCAGTGACTGAGGAAATGGGACGCAGTGACTGATGGAAAGGGATGCCTTGACTGTGTGTAAAGTGAAGCATTGAGTGAAATGGGATGCAGTGGCTGTGTGAAATGGGATGGAGTGGCTGTGTGAAATGGGATGCAGTGGCTGTGTGAAATGGGATGCAGTGGCTGTGTGAAATGGGATGCAGTGGCTTTGTGAAATGGGATGCACTGGCTGTGTGAAATGGGATGCAGTCACTGTGTGAACTGGGATTCTGAGACTCAAGTGAATGGGATGCCGTGTCTGTGGGGAATGGGATGCAGTGACTGTGGTGAAGGAGATGCAGTGATTGAGTGAAATGGGATGCAGTGACTGCTTCAAATGGGATGCAGTGACTGAGTGAAATGGGATGCAGTGACTGAGTGAAATGGGATGCAGTGACTGAGTGAAATGGGATGCAGTGTCTGAGAGACATGGGATGCAGTGACTGAGGGACATGGGATGAAGTGACTGAGTGAAATGGGATGCAGTGATTGAGGGAAATTTGATGCAGTGAATGAGTTAAATGAGATGCAGTGACTTAGGGAAATTGGATGCAGTGACAGAGTGACATGAGCTGCAGTGTCTGATGGAAATGTGATGCAGTACCAGAGGGAAATGGGATGCGGTGACTGAGGTACAGGGAAGGAGTGACTGAGTTCATGGGGATGCAGTGCCCAAGCGGACTTGGGGTGCAGTGAGTGAGGGAAATGGGATACAGTGCCTGAGTGAAATGTGACGCGCTGACTGAGTGAAATCGGATGCAGTGACTGAGTGGAATGGGATGCAGTGACTGAGTGGAATGGGATGCAGTGACTGAGTGGAATGGGATGCAGTGACTGAGTGGAATGGGATGCAGTGACTGAGTGAAATGGGATGCTGTGACTGAGTGAAATGTGATGCAGTGACTGAGTGAAATGGGATGCAGTGAATGAGTGAAATGAGATGCACTGACTGATGGAAATTGGATGCAGTGACAGAGTGACATGAGCTGCAGTCACTGAGTGAAATGAGAAGCATTGATTGCACTGTCTGTGAGATACGGGAAACAGTGACTGATGGAAATGGGATGCAGTGACTGTGGTGAAGGGGATGCAGTGACTGAGTGAAATGGAATGCAGTGACTGAGTGAAATGGGATGCAGTGACTGAGGGTAATGGGATGCAGTTACTGAGTGAAATGTGATGCAGTGAATGTGGGAAATGGGATGCAGTGACTGTGGTGAAGGAGATGCAGTGATTGAGTGAAATGGGATGCAGTGACTGCTTCAAATGGGATGCAGTGACTGAGTGAAATGGGATGCAGTGACTGAGTGAAATGGGATGCAGTGACTGAGTGAAATGGGATGCAGTGTCTGAGAGACATGGGATGCAGTGACTGAGGGACATGGGATGAAGTGACTGAGTGAAATGGGATGCAGTGATTGAGGGAAATTTGATGCAGTGAATGAGTTAAATGAGATGCAGTGACTTCGGGAAATTGGATGCAGTGACTGTGGTGAAGGGGATGCAGTGACTGAGTGAAATGGAATGCAGTGACTGAGTGAAATGGGATGCAGTGACTGAGGGTAATGGGATGCAGTGACTGATGGAAATGGGACGCAGTGACTGAGTGAAATGGGACGCAGTGACTGATGGAAAGGAGATGCAGTGACTCTGTGAAATGGGATGCAGTGACTGAGTGAAATGGGATTGCCGTGACTGTGGAAAGGAGATGCAGTGACTGAGGAAATGGGACGCAGTGACTGATGGAAAGGGATGCCTTGACTGTGTGTAAAGTGAAGCATTGAGTGAAATGGGATGCAGTGGCTGTGTGAAATGGGATGCAGTGGCTGTGTGAAATGGGATGCAGTGGCTGTGTGAAATGGGATGCACTGGCTGTGTGAAATGGGATGCAGTCACTGTGTGAAATGGGATGCAGTGGCTGTGTGAACTGGGATGCAGTGACTGAGGGACATGGGATGCAGTGACTGAGGGACATGGGATGCAGTGACTGAGGGACATGGGATGCAGTGACTGAGGGACATGGGATGCAGTGACTGAGGGACATGGGATGAAGTGACTGAGTGAAATGGGATGCAGTGATTGAGGGAAATTTGATGCAGTGAATGAGTTAAATGAGATGCAGTGACTTAGGGAAATTGGATGCAGTGACAGAGTGACATGAGCTGCAGTGTCTGATGGAAATGTGATGCAGTACCAGAGGGAAATGGGATGCGGTGACTGAGGTACAGGGAAGGAGTGACTGAGTTCATGGGGATGCAGTGCCCAAGCGGACTTGGGGTGCAGTGAGTGAGGGAAATGGGATACAGTGCCTGAGTGAAATGTGACGCGCTGACTGAGTGAAATCGGATGCAGTGACTGAGTGGAATGGGATGCAGTGACTGAGTGGAATGGGATGCAGTGACTGAGTGAAATGGGATGCTGTGACTGAGTGAAATGTGATGCAGTGACTGAGTGAAATGGGATGCAGTGAATGAGTGAAATGGGATGCAGTGAATGAGTGAAATGAGTTGCACTGACTGATGGAAATTGGATGCAGTGACAGAGTGACATGAGCTGCAGTCACTGAGTGAAATGAGAAGCATTGATTGCACTGTCTGTGAGATACGGGAAACAGTGACTGATGGAAATGGGATGCAGTGACTGTGGTGAAGGGGATGCAGCGACTGAGTGAAATGGGATGCAGTGACTGAGTGAAATGGGATGCAGTGACTGAGTGAAATGCGATGCAGTGAATGAGTGAAATGAGATGAACTGACTGATGGAAATTGGATGCAGTGACAGAGTGACATGAGCTGCAGTCACTGAGTGAAATGAGATGCATTGTTTGATGGAAATGGTCTGCAGTAACTGACGGAAATGAGATGCAGTGACTGAGGGAAATTGGATGCAGTGACTGAGGGAAATGGGATGCAGTGACCGAGTGAAATGAGATGCAGTGACTGAGCAAAATGGGATGCACTATTTTTGGGAAGTAGGATGCAATCACTGATTGAAATGAGATGCAGAGACTCTGGGAAAGGAGATGCTGTGTCTATGGGAAATGGGATACATTGAGTGTCGGAAATTGAATGCAGCGTCTGTGAGATACGGGAACCAGTGACTGATGGAAATGGGATGCTGTGACTGTGGTGAAGGAGATGCAGTGATGGAGTGAATTGGGATGCAGTGACTGAGTGAAATGTGATGCAGTGACTGCGTGAATTGCGATGCAGTGACTGCATGAAATGCGATGCAGTGACTGCGTGAAATGGGATGCAGTGACTGCGTGAAATGGGACGCAGTGACTCAGTGAAATGTGATTCCATCACTGAGTGAAATATGATGCACACACTGAGTGTACTGTGATTCAGTCACTGAGAAAACTGTGATGCAGTCACCGAGTGAAATGGGATGCAGTGGCTGAGTGAAATGGAATGCAGTGACTGACGGAAATGGGATGCAGTGACTGAGGGAAATGGGATGCAATCACTGAGTGAATTGCAATGCAAAGACTGAGGGAAAGGTGATGCTGTGACGATGGGAAATGGGATGCAGTGAGGGTGTGAAATTGAATGCAGCGTCTGTGAGATACGGGAAACAGTGACTGATGGAAATTGGACGCAGTGACTGTGGTGAAGGAGATGCAGCGATTGAGTGAAATGGGATGCAGTGACTGAGTAAAATACGATGCAGTGACTGCGTGAAATGGGATGCAGTGACTGTGGTGAAGGAGATGCAGTGACTGAGGGAAATGGGATGCAGTGACAGAGTGACATGAGCTGTAGTGTCTGATGGAAATGTGATGCAGTACCTGATGGAAATGGGATGCAGTGACTGAGGTACTGGGAAGGAGTGACTGAGTTCATGGGGATGCAGTGCCCAAGCGGACTTGGGGTCCAGTGAGTGAGGGAAATGGGATTCAGTGCCTGAGTACAATGAGATGCAGTGACTGAGGGAAATGGGATGCAGTGACTGAGTGAAATGAGATGCAGTGACAGAGAGAAATGGGATGCAGTGACTGTGGGACATGGGAAGCATTGACTGAGTGAAATGCGATGCAGAGACTGAGGGAAAGGAGATGCTGTGACTATGGGAAATGGGATGCAGTGAGTGTGGGAAATTGAATGCAGCGCCTGTGAGATACGGGAAACAGTGACTGATGGAAATGGAATGCAGTGACTATGGTGAAGGAGATGCAGTGACTGAGTGAAATGGGATGCAGTGACTATGGGAAATGGGATGCCTTGACTGACGGAAATGGGATGCAGTGATTGACGGAAATTGAATGCAGCCTCAGTGAGAAACGGGATACAGTGACTGAGTGAAATGGGATGCAGTGACTGATGGAATTGGGGTGCAGTGACCACATCAGTACTGGGTGATGATCCTGGCCAGGTGTTAGATTTCAAAGTCGTTGATCACCTTGGTGATAGCGATCACAATTCTGTTATGTTTACTTCAGTGATGGAAAGGGATAGGTGTACACCACTGTGCAAGAGTTATAGCTGGCGGAAAGGCAATTACGAAGAGATTATGCAAGATTTAGGGAGCATCGGATGGGGAAGGAAACTGCAGTGGATGGGCACAATAGAAATGTGGAGCTTATTCAAGGGAAAGCTCCTGTGTGTCCTAGGTAAGTATGTACCTGTCAGGCAGGGAGTAAGCTGTAGGGTGCGGGAACCGTGGTTTACGAAGGAAGTGGAATCTCTGGTCAAGAGGAAGAAGAATGCTTCTGTTACTTTCAGATGTGAAGGCTCAGTTAGGGTGATTGAGGGTAACAAGGTAGCCAGGAAAGACCGAAAGAGAGAGCTCAGAAGATCCAGGAGGAGACATGAGAAGTTGTTGGCGGATAGGATCAGGGTAAACCCTCAGGCTTTCTCTCGGTATTTAAGGAATTAAAGAATGACAAAAGTAAGATGAGGCCCAATCAAGGATAGTAGTGGTAAGTTGTGTGTGGAGTCAGATAAGATAGGGGAAGCGCTAAATGAATATTTTTCAACAGTATTCACTCTAGAAAACCACAATGTTGTCGAGGAGAATACAGACATACAGGCTACTGGACTAAGTGGGATTGAGGTTCACAAGGAAGAGGTTTTTGAAATCCTACAGAGGGTGAAGATAGCTATGTCCCCTGGGCCGGATGGGATTTATCCTCGGATCCTCTGAGAATCCAGGGAGGAGATTGCCGAGCCTTTGGCATTGATCTTTAACTCATCATTGTCTACAGGAATAGTGCCAGATGACTGGAGGATAGCAATTGTGGTTCCCCTGTTCAAGAAGGTGAGTAGAGACAACCCTGGTAATTATCGGCCAGTGAGCCTTACCTCAGTTGTCGGTTAAGTGTTGAAAAAGGTTCTGAGGGATAGGATTTACAATCATCTAGAAAAGAATAAATTGATTCGGGATAGTCAGCACGGTTTTGTGAAGGGAAGGTCGTGCTTCACAAACCTTAGTGAGTTCTTTGAGAAGGTGACCAAACAGATAGATGAGAGTAAACCGGTTGATGTGGAGTATATGGATTTCAGCAAGGCGTTCGATAGGGTTCCCCATAACAGACTATTGTACAAAATGCAGAGGAATGGAATTGTGGGAGATATAGCAGTTTGGATCGGAAATTAGCTTGCTGAAAGAAGACAGAGGGTGGTAGTTGATGGGAAACGTTCATCCTGGAGACCAGTTACTGGTGGTGTACCGCAGGGGTGGGTGTTGGGTCCACTGCTGTTTGTCATTTTTATAAATGACCTGGATGAGGGCGTAGAAGGATGGGTTAGTAAATTTGCAGACGACACTAAGATCGGTGGAGTTGTGGATAGTGACAAAGGATTGGTTGCAGAGGGACATAGATAAGCTGCAGAGCTGGTCTGAGAGGTGACAAATGGAGTTTAATGCAGACAAGTGTGAGGTGATGCACTTTGGTAGGAGTAACCAGAACGCAAAGTACAGGGCTAATGGTAAGATGCTTAGTAGTATAGATGAGCAGAGAGATCTTGGTGTCCATGAACACAGATCCTTGAAAGTTGCCACCCAGGGTGACAGGGCTGTTAAGAAGGCATACAGTGTTTTAGCTTTGATTAATAGAGGGATCGAGTTCCGGAACCAAGAGGTTATGGTGAAGCTGTACAAAACTCTGGTGCGGCCGCACGTGGAGTATTGCGTACAGTTCTGGTCACCGCATTATAAGAAGGATGTGGAAGCTTTGAAAAGGGTGCAGAGGAGATTTACTAGGATGTTGCCTGGTATAGAGGGAAGGTCTTAGAATGAATGGCTGAGGGACTTGAGGCTGTTTTCATTCGAGAGAAGAAGGTTGAGAGGTGACTTAATTGAGACATATAAAATAATCAGAGGGTTAGATAGGGTGGATAGGGAGAGCCTTTTTCCTCGGATGGTGACGGCGAACACGAGGGGGCATAGCTTTAAATTGAGGGGTGAAAGATATAGGACAGATGTCAGAGGTAGTTTGTTTACTCAGAGAGTAGTAAGGGAATGGAACGCTTTGCCTGCAACGGTCGTAGATTTGCCAACTTTAGGTATATTTAAGTCACCATTGGATAAGCATATGGGCGTACATGGAATAGTGCAGGTTAGATGGGCTTGAGATCGGCATGACAGGTCGGCACAAGATCGAGGGCCGAAGGGCCTGTACTGTGCTGTAATGTTCTATGTTCTATGGCTAGCTCTCCCTGTGCTCCGTGTGATTTAACTTCCCTCTTGGAGTACCGTGAGGAACCACCTTGAACGCCTTACTGAAGCCCGTATGCGTCCATCTTTCTGCCTTCGTCAATGCTCTTGATTACTACTTTAAAAAACTCAATCAAATTACATGAGTTATGATTTCCTGTGCACATGTGTCCTCGGATCCCATGGACTGTTTCCTGTTCTAACAGTCTTCAAATGGGGGATCTTGTCAAAAGCTTTGCTGATGCCCAAGTAGACTGTATCAAATGCATTGCCCTCATGCACACACCTAGTTAGCTCTTCAATCATAGATTCATAGAGTCATACAGCACAGAATGAGGACCTTCAGTCCCAATCATCTGTACTGATCAGGTGTCCCAAACTTAACCGGTCCCATTTGCCTGTGTTTGGTATCCGTCTAAACCTTTCCTAATTGTGTACCTGTCTAAATGTCTTTTAAATACAGCAATTTTATCTGCCTCGACCACATCTGTTGGCAGCTCCTTCCATTCACGAACCCCACCCCCCCCACCCCTTGTGGAAAGTTGGTTGAAAGTCAAAGCTGTGAATGTTAGAGATTCATCAACAAACCTCTTGCTGTCAACTGAAAGAAACCAGAGCTGATAAATCTCATTAGTAAACAAAATCATAGTTCTCCAGATTTAGTAAACATTATTTAGTAATTCCTCTTTTAATAGGTCTCACACAGTTGGCTGTCACTGAGGGGACTTCTCCTTGTACATTTCCTGCCATTAACCCAGTGCACTCTACAGGGACAGAAGACAGTAAAACTAAATAAAGAAACTCTAATTGAAAGAAAGAAGAATTATGGAAATGTCCTGCCCTCACCCCTTCTTTCCTCACAACCGCTCCCCACCCCTTTCACAAAGAACGATCAAACGAATGCTGTTGTAACACCTGACTTTGTTCCAATCCCAGTTTATTTGTTGCTGAAACAGACTTTCTTGCTATTGGTCCCTTTGCACTTAATTATTCCAATGCACCCTGCGCACCTCCCGCTTTCTATTCTCGATAAAATCAGGGTCTTCTGCTGTTTATGTTAACCGTTCATAGCACATCCTGTGCCCCTTGACCTGCATCAATTCCAAGTTCAGCAAATCCTCAATTTTAATATTAATTAATAAACTCTAGTTTCGGTTTCAAATCCCTCCACGGTCTTGAATCCCTCCCCTAATCTCTGTAATCCCCTCCAGTCTCCTAGTTTTCAGAGCTATCTACAGTCTTACACTAACTCATTCCTGAACATTTCCAGTTGTAGTTAGCTCACAGGTGGCATTGCTGTGAGCTGCCAAGGTACTAACACTGGAATTTCTTCCCTCAACCACTCTGTCCCTCAACCAGTTATTCCTCATTTCGTACACTGAGCATGAGTGACCTGCAGTGAGGTCTCAAGGAATTGGTGCCAGTTCACCAGAGGATGAAGTCACACTCCATTTCAGCTACAGGGGATTCAGATGAGAACTGCAATGGGGATGGGGTGGCCGACAGAAGAAGGATTGGTGCATTGGCAGGTTAGAAAGCCTGCCATTAATGTCACGGAGCATGAAAGACTCTGGCTTCAATCTGGCGCAGTGTTTGGAACCCATCCACTCCAGCACTGAGTTGTGGCCAACCTGATGGGAACAGTTACAGATTGAGTCATGATTGGTATCTCTGCTCCAGAAAAAGCAGAAGCTGTTGTGGTACAGTCGTGGGTGGGCCCTTCTGGAGCTCGAGTTACTCAGGATAAACACAATAAAAATCATCAGCTTTCACCTGCAGTGCCACAGTCACAGGGATCGCACTCTGTGGGAGCATTAAGCAAGAAAAAGGCACCAAAAATACTGGTATGAAGGAAATAAATGAGGGCAGTTGATATTTGCATGCATTATGGCATAGATTGTTCAACATTATTGTTTTGAAATATCGATATTGTGATGGCATTTACTGTTGTTTGTAGACAAGTGGTGCAGTGGTAGTCAACAGCCAAGGAGAGGGAAGGTTCAGCCTTGTTAGTGGAATTTGAGCTTACATTTACCTGTATTACAGTTGGTCGAGTGGATCACAGAAAGTCTGGCAACAAAAAAGCTGCAATGGTTACCTCCTCACTGCTTCCAACTCCTCCTCTTTCTCAGCTGGTGCCCGATCACTGGCAGCGACAGCGTACCCTCATGATAATAAAATGTGAGGCTGGATGAACACAGCAGGCCAAGCAGCATCTCAGGAGCACAAAAGCTTTTGTGCTCCTGAGATGCTGCTTGGCCTGCTGTGTTCATCCAGCCTCACATTTTATTATCTTGGAATCTCCAGCATCTGCAGTTCCCATTATCTCTGATACCCTCATGATGCCAAGGTTGGAGACTATCAAGAATCATGACGACACCGGCCCTTCTCTGTACTGCAGGACTGCCCCAGAGTGCTCCAGGCAGCAGAAACAACATTGAACTACTCCAGTGGTCTGCACCATTACATTTCCTGTGGTACTTTATGCAGCCCCTCTGAGTGTGTAATACACACTCCCATATGGACCACGTCATCAAACAAAGGCTCTTGTCACCTCCTCATTACTTCAAGTTGTTCAAATGAGGATGGCAGGGCAGAATATTGAAGAATTATTACAAAGTCTTCTGTTCAGTATCCTGCTGCTCTCTGACAAGGAAAACTGAAATGTACTTGATTTTCATGTAATTTTGATTCCCATTACAGGTCCTTATGGGAACAGGAAAAATGACAAGCTGGAAAATTTTGCAAGTAATCTTTGGGCCAGCCTGGAATCTTCCCATCCTCTGGCCATGACCTTGTGACCCTGCTTGGAGGTTGTAGTTACAGTTTCAGAAGTGATCAATTCCAGTGAGGATGTCTGTACTAAGGTGAAAGCTCACGCACAGTTCTTCACGACGGGAAAAATGGCTCCATTCAGACTCTGGAGATTCAGGTATCCCACTGAGAATCGTTGTCTCCTTCATCATTCACCTTATTCCAGTCACCTGTCCTGCTCTGTGTGATTTCTGTCCATTCTCTCAGTCATGCTTGTCTGAGGGGATAGCCACTACTGTAGCCCTGTTGTTGACTTGTGCAGTATCCTCACAGTCAGGGAATGCTTCCCCATTCCTGAGAGATTTCAGTTGGCTTAAACAGCTCTGAAAACCACGAAACACTTTTACAAGAGTCAGCGGAAATCCACTTGCATCTAACCTGTAAGTAGTTGGTGATATCTCTATCCTCACTGCACTGGATTAAGAGAGGATTGTAACTGGAATACTGAGGTCAAAACATATACCATTAGCATCCAAGCAGCATTACGCATACTTCCATCAGAATGTGAATCAGATGACAGGGATTATACCTAGCACTTGGAGAACTGACAGAAACCCCAGGTTCCAGTGAATGAAGTGCCAACCGAGCACTTACCATTCGGGGGCAGTCTGTGGCTAAAACCCCACTCACTGAGAGATGCTGGCCAAACAGAGACTCGTGCCTCGCCATTGCAGGTGGTGCCACCAGGAAGGGTGGCTGATGCTGGTACTGCAATTAATCCAATGCTATTAGTGAGTCATGAACAAATTGGGGTCGTGGGAGAGGTTTTCTGGCCAGGGAATCAGGAGGTTGTAAGAAAAGGTAGTCAGGTGCTATCTGTTTGCCATCGCTACTAATATGGCATGGCGGATCAATGGTTAGCACTGCTGCCTCACAGCTCCAGGGACCCAGGTTCAATTCCAACCTCAGGTGACTGTCTGGGTGGAGTTTGCACATTCTGTATATGTCTGCATGGGTTTCCTCTGGGTGCTCCAGTTTCCTCCCACAGTCCAAAGATGTGCAGGTTAGATGGCTTGGCCATGCTAAGTTGCTAAGAGTGTCCAGGTATGTGTGGTTTAGGTGGGTTATAGTGGAATGGGTGTGGGTGGAATGCTGCAAAGGTCAATGTTGGGTCAAAGGGTCTGATTGTACACTGCAGGGATTCTATAATTAAGAGTTTTACTTCTCAAACTTTCTGTGTGATATTTGTTCAGCCTAAGTTATTAATTGCCCACTCAGGGGAGTAAAGACCATTTACCAGCCTTCCCAATCGAGACTGCATCAGGGTAAAACTTGAAAGACAGTCAGGTCCGTACTTACACTCTCCAGCTCAAACCCCGCATAAAGAGAGGGGTGTTAAATTCTACCCGTCATGTACAAAATCCAGCACCTACGTGATTGCCTGCAAAAATGCCATCCATCACTGCCCACAACAGAAGAGTGAACCTGGCAGAAACGCAGAATTGCTACAACGCAGAAGGAAGACATTCAGCCCATCATACTTGCCAAGCTCTCTGAGCACTCTAATTTAAGGCCAATCTTCTACCTTTTTCCAAAAACCCTGCATGTATTTTTTTTTCTGTTTAAGTAACCATCCCTCTTGCGTGCCTTCGCTGAATCTGCCACCACCACATTTCCGGGCAGTGGATTCCAGGCCCAGATCACTCACTGGCTGAATAAAGTATTTTTTCTCACTGCCCATTTGCTTCTTTTGTTAGCATCTTTGAAACTGTGCCCTCTGGTTCCAGATTCATTTTAGGAGTGGGAACATTTTATTCCTAGATAACAAGGTGTAGAACTGGATGAAGAGCTTTCTGAACTTTCTTCAGAAAAATGAAGAAGGGTCTAGGCCTGAAATGTCAGCCTTCCTGCTCCTCTGATGCAGCTGGGCCTGCTGCGTTCATCCAGCTCAGCACCTTGTTATCTCAGATTCCCCAGCATCTGCAGTTCCTACTATCTCTGAAGCATTTTATTCCTATCTGCTTTCTCCTGAGCACTCATGGTTTTGGAAAGTTTCTATCAAGTTTCCAAGGAAAGCAGTCCCAGTACCTTGAAAAAATCCTCATAACTGAGTTTCTCATCCCTGAGAATCATTCTCATAAATGGAGGCGTTGTGACAACATCACTGGACTAGTAATCCGGAGATTCAGGTAATCAGAATCAACTTTCACCATGACGCATGTTTGAATCCAATTTCAATTTAAGAACAACACCCAGGAATGAAAGTCTAATGGCGCCCATGAAATGGACCAACGACTGAGCTGTACATTTCTATGACTCTATGTCTCAGAACAGGTCGCAGTACATTGGAGTTTTGTGTCATCTGCACAGTACAATGTTGTCCCCTGCACACCCAAGCCTAGATCATTTATGTCCGTATCAGGAAAGCAAGGGTCTCAATACCAGCCTCAGGGGAACTCCACAACAAACATCCTCTCAATCAGAAAAACACCCATCACACTCTCTTTCTTGTGATCAGAGATAATGGGAACTGCAGATGCTGGAGAATCCAGGATAACAAAGTGTGTAGCTGGATGAACACAGCAGGCTGAGCAGCATCTCAGGAGCACAGCAGCTGACGTCAGCTTTGGTGCTCCTGAGATGCTGCTTGGCCTGCTGTGTTCATCCAGCTACACACTTTGTTATATTACACTCTCTTTCTTATCCCTCAGACAATTTTGGATCCCTTTCATTCTGAGATTTTCTTCAAAAATTGTACAAAATGCTTTTGGATAGCCCATGCACAGCACAACAGCATCTTTGTCCTTTTCAACCTTCTCTGTTCCCTGCGACTATCTCAAGCATCCAAATGATGTGGGCAAGTGGATACTGACGTTATTGGATCTTAAGACACGGAAAATAACTCATTGATAATGTGGTATCCCAAATTAGAACCATCAGAGATTTACATGTCGGTGATAATTTACGCACATGAGAGGGGTGCAGACACTTAGAGCCATTCAGCCGCTAGGTGAAAACATTTCCGAGTTAATTGCCACCCTGCGCAGAGTGCACATACAAATCTTGATGACAAGCATGACCCCAAGTCAGACAGCATCATTAGCATTGCTTCCAGATTAAAAATAACCCAGGGAGAACAAGACACTGCCTTTCAGACAGGTGTGGAGATAATTCCCAAATAACTAGCTTGATCCCAGACCATAGATGGGATGTACAATTATGGATTGACCAGATAAGGAACCAGCCAGGGTGCTCAATGATAACTGGTTAACATGGCGGGGAAGGGAGTGAAAAAATAACGAGACGTGCTAATCGGAATTGAGCTGTATTTGTGTGTTAAGTGTAATTGAAGGGGCGTAAGAAGTGGGAGAGGGCGGTGGTGGCGGGTGGAATGATTGATGGAAGCCGCATTTGCTTCTTGTCCAAGTTTAATTCACTTCCGGAGACGCCGGTATTATTTTCAAATTGGCGCTATTTGCAGCGTAAAATTGCAACCGCCAAATGTTATGCTGACTCCTGAGACAGCAGGTTGGCAACCCCCAGTGAAAAGGGACCAGGTAACAACGCTGCATCACCTTGCAGTTCTTAATCCAGGATGATAGAGAGTTTGGAACAGTCCCGGCCAAGTTGAAGTTACAGCATCCATTTCCATCAGTTAATATTGTGACGAGCATAATGTTTAAATGTGCAGTTTCACCTGTTCAATTCTTGTCTATCGATCAATAAATACAGATATTGCAATGGTGGGAAGGATTAGCGGGATGTTAGAAAGCAAAGCGGTGTTATTTTCAGAAAATGGTTACAAACGAGAGATTTTAAAAGGATTAGTTCCACCCCTTTCCCACCCCACCCCACCCCCAACACGCACTCTTTGGTAGGGGTTTCCTTTAAGAGCGCTTCCAGAAATAAACCTGCCTTGGCCCAGGTTCTGTCCTATTTGGTATGAGAGGGATGTGATGATTTGGCTCCTGTACAATCTTCCTCCGCCATGCGGCAGGGTAGGAGCATTGAAAGCAGATCTCAGCTCTTGTGGAGAGAGAGAAAGAGAGAGAGAGAGAGCGCGCGTGAGGCAGCGGCTGCGAAACGCGATGGGAGTCAGGACGGACTGAAGAACCATGGCATCGCCGCTGTGTACTTAGTGCAGCCACCAGGCTCTCGGGGGAGGACAGCAAGGAGAATTTTGTGTTGTCCTTTTTATTTGCAATAATCCGGGGTGGGAAAGGGGAGAGAGAGCTGAGATAATGGGAACTGCAGATGCTGGAGAATTCCAAGATAGTAAAATGTGAGGCTGGATGAACACAGCAGGCCAAGCAGCATCTCAGGAGCACAAAAGCTGACGTTTCGGGCCTAGACCCTTCATCAGAGAGGGGGGTGGGGAGAGGGAACTGGAATAAACAGGGAGAGAGGGGGAGGCGGACCGAAGATGGAGAGTAAAGAAGATAGGTGGGGAGGTAGGGAGGGGATAGGTCAGTCCAGGGAAGACGGACAGGTCAAGGAGGTGGGATGAGGTTAGTAGGTCGATGGAGGTGCGGCTTGTCGGGGGGAGGAAGGGATGGGTGAGAGGAAGAACCGGTTAGGGAGGCAGAGACAGGTTGGACTGGTTTTGGGATGCAGTGGGTGGGGGCGAAGAGCTGGGCTGGGCTGGTTGTGAGGTGCAGTGGGGGGAGGGGACGAACTGGGATGGTTTAGGGATGCTAAATCTCCCCTTCCCCCACCGCATCCCTAAACCAGCCCAGTTCGTCCCCTCCCCCGACTGCACCACACAACCAGCCCAGCTCTTCCCCTCCACCCACTGCATCCCAAAACCAGTCCAACCTGTCTCTGCCTCCCTAACCTGTTCTTCCTCTCAGCCATCCCTTCCTCCCACCCCAAGCCGCACCCCCAGCTACCGACTAACCTCATCCCACCTCCTTGACCTGTCCGTCTTCCCTGGACTGACCTTTTCTCTCCTCTCCACCTTCGGTCCGCCTCCCCCCCTCTCCCTATTTATTCCAGTTCCCTCTCCCCGTCCCCCTCTCTGATGAAGGGTCTAGGCCCGAAACGTCAGCTTTTGTGCTCCTGAGATACTGCTTGGCCTGCTGTGCTCATCCAGCCTCACATTTTATTATTTTAGGAGAGAGAGCTGTTTTGGTGTGTGATACAAGAGACGAGGCTGTCTATGCCTTTCACCCATCGGTAGCTCTCCTCCTGTCCCTGCCTCTATGCACACACTCTGCCAGGCATAGTCTTCCTCCCTCTGTGTGTGTCTCTCTCTCGCTTCAGCTCCTAAAACCTAAGATGCATCGGATATAAAAACACGCACATAAACACACACACACACACACACACATCAACAAGCCATGGAGAAAGATCAGGAATTACTGCAAGCTGTCAAAACCGAAGATGTAGCTGCAATGCAGAAGCTGTTGCAAAGGCCGAAACAAGGCAAAGCGAGTGAGTACCCTTTACACACCGTTCCATTGGCTGATGTGAATGTGCCTGCGTTTTTTTGTGTGTGTGTGTTTTGCAAATGTCCTGTTATTGTGGAGTAGGAGGGGAGGGAGTTTGGTCTGTTGTTCAATATGGGCTCTCCTATCTTGACCGATGCTGTTAGTGACTCTTGATACAGTGCAATCGGTGGGAATGTAGCATTAGCCTGAATAGTGCGTTCTCTCTCCCTCAGACAGCTCCCCTGCATCCATTAGTTTCACAAGCCGGCGCTTTCTGCTCCTAACAGCGCAGATTGGACGTTGAGGATAGATAAGGTCAATACTGGGAATCCTAGATTCCCTATCAACCGGGCAAGAGATTGCAGATGGTTTGTAGCGAATCCACGGTTGAGATACAACGCACAGAATCAGTTCGGAGAACGGGAAAGGTGGTTCTGGAGGTTTGCACTGTTCTGTTTCGGCAAAAAAAGTGCCCGACCAGAGAATATCAGGCCAGTGACTAAGATGGTTAAACAGCTAATTCTAGTGGAAGATAATAAAATGTGAGGCTGGATGAACACAGCAGGCCAAGCAGCATCTCAGGAGCACAAAAGCTGACGTTTCGGGCCCAGACCCTTCACCAGAGACCCTTCAATTCTAGTGGAAAGCTGTCAAGAAGGTAATAGCTCAGAGTCTCGCTTCTGAGGAAGTGCAAACTGGAGATCTTGTTTGACCCACTCTGTGCAGGTTGTTGTTGCTGTGTTGCAAAGAGAGCCTAGAGACGTGAGGGGGGACTTGGATGTGACAAATGCAGTGACTCCACACCCGGGCAGTGGTTTGGCAACATGATTCGGACCCCGTTAGCTTGCAGCCCTCTGACGCTGTTCCCTTACTGCCGGATGCTCACTGGCTCGCACGCCCCAAACAACCGGGACTATTTTAAATTTAATCCCTTGACTGATGGGCTGACAAGTGCCTGTTGATGACAAAGCAATAGATGCTGCAGACCTGGTAATTAGAAGCAGTTTTGCTGGGAGACGCTTTAATTGATAGATTTCAATTCTAAAATTAACCAGGATTAAACGGGGGAGACCTCGAGCTGGCTGATCTATGATGTCGTAATAACAGTATTTTCGGAAAGATTGTCTGAGACGCAGGAGTGATGTCTCTCCCAGCTATCCTGGCTGCATGGAGGAGGAAAAGGCAACCCTTTCCGAACAAGGCACAGTGAGGATTTCTGAAACATTTATGTATCGCTTAACTGGAAACTTGATAATGTACGCCACAATGTGGGAGGGGGAATCTTATTCAGTTCTATATTTGCCTAAAGCTTCACTCCAGATATTTTGTTAAAAATAAAAGAATAATGGGATTTGAAGGGTACACTGCGAGTAAATCGTGGGAAAATGTTAATTTATTTTGATGTGACTTGCTCCTACATGAGTAAAACATATTGTGATTAAGGATGATGGAATAAACTAAAAGCATTATTTGCCAGGATGAGATTCTGTCATAGTCTGGAGATGCGCTGCTCTGCTATCCAGTTATGAAGAGCTGCTGTAGTTGTGTTCTACAAGACTCCAATTGTTGGATGCAGTGGAAGTCTTTCAGGAGAAGACACCATGTCCCTTTTAAAAATAGTTTCTTACTGATTTATCATGTCACACACAGTACTTTGATTTGTAATTTTCTGGCTTATTCTCTGGTGTTGAGAACCTTTGTGGGTTGACTCTCCCTTTGACCTCATGATCCCTGTTGAGTTTAGATTTTGAATGCGTGGCCTGTGCATTTGTTGGATTTCTCTCTATTGGTTCTCTAAGTTCACTGACTGAATGCAACACTGTATCAATGTTTACCAATAATGATCATATCTGTGATGATGATGCTATTTTCCTTGGGACAGATAATGAACATCTCCATGCTTCACAAAGTCTGTCTTCGTGTCTGTTGGTGCTCCATAATTGGTGACCATGCCTTCAGCTGACAATGCCTTAAGCTCTGGAATTTCTTCCATAAACCTCACCACTCCTTTACCACCCCCCCCCCCCCCCACCCGACCATGTTCTCCTTTACATTATTGGTTATAAAATACCAGAGCGGTTACCTGTGTTGATATCGCCAGTGTCACGTTTGATTAGATCATTCCTCCTATGAAATATTGTGAGACATTTTACTTTTACCAATGCAAGATGCATACATGCTGTTGTTATTAGACAATAAGTCGAGGTGGGAGGGTGCGGTATCATTGGGATTTAAATGGCTGGAGAGGCCTAACGCCAAATACCCAGCAGGGAGCTGTGTTGGGGCTGGGTTTGAGGGTGGGGTGGCAGATGGTGACTGTCTCTTCTAAATTAGCCCATGCTCCCATTAGAGGATCATATGTAATGCCTTGCTTATCACCAGTCTTCAAAATTCTGACAACACCCCAACTCCCCAACATATCCTCACTAGGGCCTACCAATTCTTCTCACTTGGTGAGCTGAATCTGGAACAATTGTCTAAGTCCCAAGTGCAATACCAGTAATGATCACATCTTCTGGTGGTGCTGCTGGTACAGTGCTGGAATGCTGCCAATCTCTTACTGGCCTGAATCTCTCTGAGGCAGGACATCTTCATGTATAAGCGGAGCAATCAACCCATCAGATGGTTGCAGAGCTTGGCAGACTTCCCCACCTCTGTGCTTTTAGTCAAAGAGGTGGGGAACCCAGAGTCTTGTGTCATTCAGCCCTGAGGCAGTTGACCCTTACTTGCCTTCTGAAGTAGTATAGCAAATAGTTCATAAAAATGGGCAATAAAATGGTGACTTTGCCAGCATAATCCACATAATTAGAACTTTTCTTTATTAAATTGGGAACTCTGTGTGGTGTGTGCAATGCTAATGGAAGTACAGATCCTGGCTAAGCCCAGTGTTCTGTCTCCACCTCCCATGATAATACAAGGTACTGACTGATTGGTTTCTTGGCTGAGACTGTGGTCACTTAGTTGGCAGCCAAAAACACGAAGCAGTGTTTTTAGGAGAGGATGAGACAAAATATTTAGAGTGTCGAGAGGGTCCATAAAGTTTTGCAACTGAAGACATAAAAGCTGCTAGAGTTTAAAAATAACGTGGATTTGAACTAACATTAATGTAGAGGGCCAAGAGCTGGAAAACAGGATTCAACTTGATAGTTTTAATTTGGCTGGCAAAGATGCGCTGGGCCAAATGCTCTCCTTCCATTGCTGCAAATTTCCACGATACTCCAAAATCATGTCAAAGATTTCTGAAGAAGGGTTTTGGCTTGAAACATCAGCCTTCCTGCTCCTCTGATGTTGCTTGGCCTGCTGTGTACATCCAGCTGTACACCTTGTTATCGCTATTGTAGAGCATCTATGTGTCCCACTGTTATTTTACTATCGTGCCAGATGTGTAGTACATGATTTCTCTGCAAGTTGGTATGACAAATTAAAATCATGAGACATTTTTATTCTCTTAATGATAAAACTCAAAATTCCAACTGCACCTATGTCAACTCCTGTGCTGTAACATGTCTTTACAGATTGAAAGGTGCATTTTATTTCAGTTGGGATGATTCTTGGATTTCTGCCAGACTTCAGCAGTTTGAGGTTTGCTGTGACAATTCCATGCCTTTTGACCTTCAACACAATCACAATGAAAATGACGTGGAAATTACAATATGGATACTGTGTGTGTGTGTGTGTGTGTGTGTGTGTGTACCTTGTGATATTTGATATAATCATTTGATATAATCAGTGGCGTTACTTTGGAGAGGTTTTGGTCTCCCCTTTGAATATTGAAGTAGAATGTAAAGCTCTTCCAGAAGTTTCGCTAATGACATAGAGCATCAGTCTGATGAAAACCTACCTCTTCCCCTTGCTACTATCTACTTGTTATTGCAGTATCAGTTTCTGAGACATGCCTTAGAATCCATTAAAGACGTGAATAAAGGCAAACAGTTGCCACTCACTCTAACCAACGTTTTTGTATAAAGATTTTACCCTCTACATGGACATGAGTCTTAATCCCATGTGCCCACTCTGTTCCAGTGAATGCTTTATTCATCCTTACTTTGACCACTTGCTTAACCTATTCCTAAATATTGACTTGGCTGCCTGTTCAGTCATTTATTCTGGTTGCACGTTCTGAACTCTGTGTGTTTGATGCAGCAGTTGGAAACAAGGGCTTGTGCTGCTTTAGTTATACCATCAATAGAGACTTTAAATAGTCATTAAAGAAAGGAAGAACTGGCACTGAATAAATCACCTGGGTTTTTTTTGTATTCATTCTTAGAATGGAGCTGCTGCTGGCTGGCCAGTATTTATTGCCCACTCATAGCTGCCCTTGACAAGGTGTTGGTGAGCTGCCTTCTTGAACCATGGCTTGGAGGGCAACTTGCAGGTGGTGGTATTCCCATAAATTTGCTGCCCTTATCCTTCTAGATGGTAGTATTTATGAAAGTGTTGGTTTCTAAAGAGCCTTGGTGAATTTATGCAGGGGATTTTGTAGATGATGTGCACAGCTGCTACTTCCCATCACTGGTGGAGGGAATGAATTTTTCTCGCTGTTGCTTTGTTAACTGTAGCAGCTTGCTGTGCCTAAATTGACTGCTGCATTTCCTGACATTGCAATAGTGACTACACTTCCAAAATATGAATACTGCTGAGAAAAGGCATATTTTGCTCCAGTTTTTCAACTTGCACTTAACAGGACAATTCACATCAAATACAATGTAAAAGGATCAACTATTATAGTAAATAAGAAGTGAGTCCTGGTGTTTTCCCTGTGGAAACACCTCAGAGTCCACTGTAATTGCTTTATTCATCTTTACTTCAACCATTTGCTGTACCTGTTCCTAAATATTGATGTGGTTCCACTTCCAAATAAATCAGCACTCTCTTTGTGTACAGCTTTTCCCTTCACTTCTTGCAAATTGCCCCAATAAGTGCAAGATGAAAAGGATAAACAAAATGTATATTTTTCAAGTTCTGTATTACCAACTGATGACTGCCAAAATACTTCATTGGCTGTAAAGTGCTTTGGAATGTCCTGAGGCCATGAAAGGGAAGAAAGAGAAGGCTTTCTTTCTTAACATTGTGCATTTCACAGCTTTAGGATATCCCAAACAACTTCTGGCCAAGAGAATAGTTGAGAATTGGAGTCACTGTCGTAATGTGGAAACACGGCAGTCCATTTGTGCACGGTGAGATCTCACAAACGGCAACATCACAGTGACCAGAAAACCCCTTCAGTAATATCAGTTCAGAGCTTAGTATTGACCAAAACACCAGGATAACTCTGCTTGACAACAGAGGCATTACATTACCTGAGAGGGAATACGAGTATTTAACAACTAGACACCTGAAGCCACAATTTCAATGGGTAGAGTGTTGGTTCGAATGGTATCATCCAAAGGTCAGCACCTCCAACAATGGACCACTGGGTATGTTAGCCTAGATTTTCTTCTCAGGTCTATAGATCCTGACTTGAACAATGACATTCTGTCTTAACGGTTGGAGTGAAACCCACTGAGCTGCAGCTAATATAGAACATAGAACATAGAACATAGAACATAGAACAGTACAGCACAGAACAGGCCCTTCAGCCCACAATGTTGTGCCGACCATTGATCCTCATGTATGCACCCTCAAATTTCCGTGACCATATACATGTCCAGCAGTCTCTTAAATGACCCCAATGACCTTGCTTCCACAACTGCTGCTGGCAACGCATTCCATGCTCTCTCAACTCTCTGCGTAAAGAACCTGCCTCTGACATCCCCTCTATACTTTCCACCAACCAGCTTAAAACTATGACCCCTCGTGCTAGCCATTTCTGCCCTGGGAAATAGTCTCTGGCTATCAACTCTATCTATGCCTCTCATTATCTTGTATACCTCAATTAGGTCCCCTCTCCTCCTCCTTTTCTCCAATGAAAAGAGACCGAGCTCAGTCGACCTCTCTTCATAAGATAAGCCCTCCAGTCCAGGCAGCATCCTGGTAAACCTCCTCTGAACCCTCTCCAAAGCGTCCACATCTTTCCTATAATAGGGCGCCCAGAACTGGACGCAGTATTCCAAGTGCGGTCTAACCAAAGTTTTATAGAGCTGCAACAAGATCTCACGACTCTTAAACTCAATCCCCCTGTTAATGAAAGCCAAAACACCATATGCTTTCTTAACAACCCTGTCCACTTGGGTGGCCATTTTAAGGGATCTATGTATCTGCACACCAAGATCCCTCTGTTCCTCCACACTGCCAAGAACCCTATCGTTAATCCTGTACTCAGCTTTCAAATTCGACCTTCCAAAATGCATCACCTCGCATTTATCCAGGTTGAACTCCATCTGCCACCTCTCAGCCCATCTCTGCATCCTGTCAATGTCCCGCTGCAGCCTACAACAGCCCTCTACACTGTCAACGACACCTCCGACCTTTGTGTCGTCTGCAAACTTGCTGACCCATCCTTCAATCCCCTCATCCAAGTCATTAATAAAAATTACAAACAGTAGAGGCCCAAGGACAGAGCCCTGTGGAACCCCACTCACCACTGACTTCCAGGCAGAATATTTTCCTTCTACTACCACTCGCTGTCTTCTGTTGGCCAGCCAATTCTGTATCCAAGCAGCTAAGTTCCCCTGTATCCCATTCCTCCTGACCTCCTGAATGAGCCTACCATGGGGAACCTTATCAAATGCCTTACTGAAATCCATATACACCACATCCACAGCTCGACCCTCATCAACTTTTCTAGTCACATCCTCAAAAAACTCGATAAGGTTTGTAAGGCATGACCTACCCCTCACAAAGCCGTGTTGACTGTATTTGATCAAGCCATGCTCTTCCAGATGGTCATAAATCTTATCCCTCAGAATCCTTTCTAACACCTTGCAGACGACAGACGTGAGACTTACTGGTCTATAATTGCCGGGGATTTCCCTATTTCCTCTCTTGAAGAGAGGAATTACATTTGCGCCTCTCCAGTCCTCAGGTACGACTCTAGTGGAGAGCGAGGATGCAAAGATCTTCGCAAGTGGCGAAGCAATTGCATTTCTCGCTTCCCAAAGCAGCCGAGGACAAATCTGGTCCTGGCCTGGCGACTTGTCAATGTTAATGTTTGACAAAATTTTCAGCACATCAGCTTCCTCTATCTCTATCCATTCCAGCATGCACACCTGCTCTTCAAAGGGTTCATATCCAATGATTGATCTGTATAGTGAGTGAAAGGAAAATGGTGTAAACACCACACTGTGCAGCCTGCTCTCATTCACTCACTCGGAGCAAATTTTCAGAAACTTGCCAGTAGATAGTGAGTGCACCTTCTTATTAAGCTGCTGCTTGTAGCCGCTCCTGCCAGGAGACCTGCTGTCATGGTGTGCCAATTCTGTCTGTCTTATGCCACCCTCATACATCGGTTGTGGTTTGTTGGCAGCCATTCTGTGACACCACTCTGTGACCTGTTCCTGGGAAGATAGGGTTCTCCTGTGAGGAAAGGTTGGATCTGTACCGGTTGGAACTTAGAAGAATGAGAATTGATCCTATGGCAATATATAAAATCCTGAGGGGACTTGATACATTGTGTCCAGGGAAAATGTTTCCTCTCGTGAGGGAATCTCAAAAAAGGGGGTACAATTTAAGAACAGGAGGTCTTCTTTCTATGATGGAGACAAGGAGGATTTCCATCAGAGGGGTATGGGCCTGTGGAATTCTCTTCCCCAAAAAGTATTGGCGGCTGTACCATTGACTTTATTCTAGGTTGAGTTAGATGGTTTTTTGATAGATGTGGGAGACGAGGGCTTGGGGAAAAGGGACAGAGGGGCTTGAGTCCACAAGCAGATCAGCCACTGGATGGTGGAGCAGAGTTAAAGGGCTGAATGGCTTTCTGTTGCTCTCAAATGACATGTTCCTATATTCCGTTCTAACATCCATCATCCAACTGCACATAGGTTGACCCCTCTTCCTGCTGCTGTCCAGAATCTCTTAGCTTGTAAGCTCAGATCAAATAGCCAAAGTTGTGACTCTTTTTTTCTGGGTGTCACTTATTAAACTTGGAGAGAGGAAAAAGGAGTATATGAGTACCTTTTGTTCTTCTCATTTTAGATTCAATCTTTTTATAATATTTCTGAGAACTGCTTGAGAAACAGAGTCATAGAATCATACAGCAAGGAAACAGATTCTTCAGTCAAACCAGCCCGTGCCAAACATATTTTCGAGCTAAACTAGTCCCACCTGCCTGCTCCTGGTCCATAACTCTCCAAATCTTTCCTGTTCATGTACGATTCTAAGTGTCTTTTAAGTGTTATAGCATCTAACTCAGGAAATGAATAGTTTTTTTGTGGGTGCATGTGGAATGTACTGTATCATGGTGAGGGAAAGTAAAAGGTGTATTCAGATTGAGGAAATGAATGCTGGCCTGAACAGAATTGGTTGCTTTGTATGGCCTTATTGATTTTGCTTGCCTCTCGTACCTTGTCGTAAAACTGCTTATAACTTCAAGGAAGGCGAATAGCAATTGCTGTGGGTTTTGCAGAACACATTGTAAGTACATACAGATTTATTTTTTAAAAAAGCTATTAAACCAAAGAAATGGAATTGCACAATAAATCAGAAAGTAACGTGGCAGCCTAGCTGCTTGTTGAAGCACTTAGACTTTGTATAGATGGCTTTGTGCTTTGCCATCCACTTTCCACAATGGTTAAAATCATAAAATTGTACAGCACAGAATGAGTCCATTCAATCCATTATGCCTGGGTTGACTGGCGGAAAGAGATTTCTGATCTGTCCCACTTCCCAGTCTTTTCTCTGCACCACTGCAAATATTTCCCATTTTAAACTACTTCATTCCTCCTGCCTCAGAGCATCTTGCTTTCATTGTGCTGCTTGGGTTGGCCTAGAAACACAATTGGCAAAGTGGGTGGCAAGAGAGGTGATTCATTCTGAATGCCTCTTTTTAAAATATTATTTATTTATTGAATGTGGGCATCACTGATACGGGGCCAGCATTAATTGCTCATGAGCAGATGCTCCTGAGCTGCCTTCCAAAACCACAGTATTCCCAAAGCGATGATAAGGAGGGAGCTGCAGAATTCTCAATCAGTAAAGATGATGGAATGGCAACATTTTCATGTCAGGATTGTGTGTACATCCGAAGATTGGAGGGAAACTGAGAAGTGATGCCCCCATGTGCCTGCTGTCGTTGCCCTGCTGGTTGGTAGATGTTGTGGGTTCTGGAGAAACCTTTGAAGAAATGTTGTTGCGTTACTGCACTGTATCTTGTAGATTCCAGTTGGAGCATCCACTTTAAGGCATCTACTTGCATCCTCATTCGAGATTCTCTATTCTGAGTGTAAGGAGCCACTTACTATGCTAGTATTGTATGGTGCTGACTGTTTACAAGCTGCCAATCAAGATGAAGTCATGGAGAAAAGAAATAGCTGTGATGTGAAGGTACATGACAGATTCCATTGTTACTGTATTGGCTTAGTAGAAATATCACCATTGAGTCAAAAGGTTGTGGATTCAAGTCACACAGCTGGAGAGTATCAGAGAGGGTAAGTGAAGAAGGGTGTTCCTCATGACTGGAGATTGCAGAACCAAAGGTCACAGACTAAGGATGCACAGTAGAACGAAGATGAGGAGAAATGTCTTCGCCAAGAGAATGGTGAGCCAGTGGAATTTTCTATCATTGAATATTTTTAAGACAGAGTTAGATATTGTTCTTCGAGCTAAAGAGATCAAAGAATATGGGGAGAAAGCAGGAACAGCAATGAGCAGGCATGCTCATATTTTATGGTGGAGCAGGCTCAAGAACTGAATGGCCTACTCCCAGTCCAATTTTCTCTGTTTCTATGTTAAATTGGGAAAGGGGAATGGATAATCCGGTAGTTAATTAATTATTGCTTTAAGCATAAAATTAAACTGAACATTTATAACTCACTGACCTAGTTCCAAACACACATAAATAGGATTCAGACTTGATTGATATTCCCCAATAAGGACAAACCAAAGTGCTTTGAAACAGACAAAGTGTAGTCACTGCTGTAACATAGAGAATGTGTTTACATAAGTTCCTACAAACAGTAAATTTACTTGCATGAGCTCCCACAAACTGTAATGTGATAATGACCTGATAATCACTTTTAGCAATGTTGATAGTGAGATCTCACCTGTTTTTCCTCTAAAGAATACCATGTGATTTTTTTTACTTCCACCTGGGAGAGCAAACAAAGGTACAGATTTATCACCAATGCAGCACAGCAGGACAAGAAATGAGAATTGTTACGATTCCAGCTGCTTCAGCAAGTGGAATAGTCAAACCCCAGAATAAAACCTGCCTCGCTCGATCTTTTTCCCCTTTGTCAAACCTTGTGGTCTTTCACTGAAACATAAGCACATCAGACTACAGATTAGATTTTACCAATAAAACAGAAGTTTATTACATTGAAGAAATAAAATAAACCAAAATATCAAATATAGCAGTTTCAAAAATTTCAGAACACATTGCAAAAGAAAGTTACCCATGAGAACTTTCCCCTTGACTACTCTCAAACTTAAAGCTTAGCCTTCCTCAGTATTTTCATAGTCTGCAGAATTCTAACAAAATACTTTAACTGTTCTAAACAAGAGATAGAAGTTACAGAGACAGAGACTGCATTGTTTTAAATGACAAAGGAAATGCTTTTGTAAAGCGCAAAAAGTGTAGCAATGAGATAAGTACAGGAATAAAAGATGGATCCAGAAAAGGTGTGAATGCTTTCAACAGTTCCATTACCAGCAGCTTTCCAATACAGCCGAAGGCAACATGTTGCTTTATTCTGAAACCTCAGCCAAGATTGCTTCTCAGTGAATCAGTCATGAAACTCTCTGAGGAATACTACAATATGATCAGTGTTACTGCTGTGGAATGCCTACTGAATGTTTAATGTTTAACCACACATCCATAAGGCAGCCCCACAGTCAGTGCACCATCCCTTTACTACCATACTACATGGGCTAGATATAGCTTTCACCTCAGTGGGCAAGAACTTAAATCCAAAAACCTTACAACTCAAGAAATAAATAGTGTTAAAAACCAAAAGAACTGTGGATGCTGTAAATAAGAGACAAAAAACAGAAGTTGCTGAAAAAGCTCAGCCGGTCTGGGCAGCATTTGTGAAGAGAAATCAAAGTTAAGGCTTCAGGTCCGGTCACCTTTCCTCTGAAATAAATAGTATTAGTTACTGATGTATAGCTGACAGTAAAATTCGGCCTTTTTCTCTCCATAAATTCTGCCAGGCCTGTTGAGTTTCTCCAGCGCTTGCTGTTATTTCAGATTTCCAGCATTCTCAGTATTACGCTTTCAATGTAGGCGTCAGCTGGCATACCCTTGGAGGTGTTTGTGTCCTGTTTAGACCTCCCCAATATGAAAACATGTATATGGACATGTGGTTTTCTTAGGAAATGATGTTGAAGCATCCCCTAGGCAGGGATGTAAGATGTAGCAATTTCCCCAGATCTTTAACTCCTGCAGCGAGGCGCCAAGAAGCTTTGCCTAGATTTCGGAATGGGCTACAACACGGAAAATCTCCTATACTGTCTGTAATGAATATAGTATCCATTGTTAATCAATTCTGGAGAGGGATTCAGGAGATGAGATTTTTATGAGTAAGGCCTGTGCTCAATTGAAGTGCAAAATACTGAGTTTAAATTCCTTTCCTTGTACATTATTTTCATGTAACTGCAAAATGAATTTGAGATTTCCCATGTATACGAATGATAAACATGCAGCTCTGAAGATGTTGAAGAAATTCACTTTATTAAATAGTGCTCCCCATCAATATTTGCGAGTGAAAATGGATTCTAAAGTGAAATTTCATATCCTACTGAAACAGTGCTGTGTCCAAGGGCACAATTAACTTGTATTCAATGCTTGTCTTTGGGCAAATAATGTGCACAACAGAATCATTGGTTGTTTCCCTTCCGGATCAGAAGCACCTCTGTTAGTCCTCTTTCTCTTCTACAATGTCGAAAACTATACAGTCTGCTCCCAACAAAGTTTTTTCATTTATTCTTCTTTTGCTGGTGCTATGATTCCAGCTGCTGTTGTTACAAGCCAGGCCACATCCGAGAATGAAATCTGACTTGATTATCAATTTTTCTTCAATTTAGTGTGGCAGCCTTTCACTGAAACATAAGCACACAAAGCTGCACATTTGGTTTTAACAATAAAACAGTTCATTGCACTAAAGAAAGTAAAATACAATAAAGCAAACCAAACTAACTATATAACACAGTTTGAAAGGTTGCAAAACACAACAAAACAGCATCCCATGTACTCCCTAAAACAGTCACTTTACAGTTACTTAACAATCTGGAGCGGTTTTCTTTCTCTATCAAATCTGCATGTTAGATTTAACTGCTTCTGCTCAGTTTCTGTCCCTCAAATTGTGGGGTCTTCCTCCTTCACCATTCACACAACTGAGAGTTTAGACTTCCTCAGTGTTTTACTAATCCACACGGTTCTCCCCAGACATTCCAGCTCTGGAAGTTTCACTAACTACACCCTTTCACAAAAATAGCTTATTTCCTTAGCCCCTCTGAACAGTCTCCATTTCTAGGATAGATTATACTTGGTTCTGACCCCAGTTGAGTTGAGAGTATGACTTGGAGGGGAACTTGTAGCTGATAGAGTTGCAAACCATGTGCTGCTCATTGCTCCCCCCAGTATCTGGAAACATACGCTGTGCCTCTAAACTGATCAGTATTGTATCATTTATTGTGTATCCTATTGACTAGTTTGCCCTCCCCAAATGCCTTACTGCACATTCCGGCAGATTAAATTCTATTTGTCCCTTTCTGTTAACCGATCAGCCCATTGTTACTATATTCCAAGTCTGCAGCTTTCTTCCTCTTTATCAACCATGCACTCATTTTTAGTCTATCATCTGCAAATTTTTAATGGTGCCCCCTGCACTTAAGTTTGCTTCTTTGCTATCTACCATGAAAGGGAAAGGACCCAATACTGAACCCTGTGGAATCCCAATAGAAATGACCTTTCAACTACAACTACAGTGAGCATTACCCTTTGTCTGCAGTCACTGAGTTTATTTTGTTCCATTTGCTACTTTCCCTCAGATTCCATCACCACCTTCTGTTTTGACCAATTCATCATGTGGGAACTAGTCCAAAGCCACCTTGAAACCTACGTAAGCTGCATCAAATGCTCTACTCTCCTTGACCCTCTTTAACACCAATTCAAATTGGTGCGGCATAGTGACTCTGTGGTTAGAACTGCTGACTCACAGCACCAGGGATCAGGGTTTGATTCCAGCCTCAGGAGACTGTCTGTGCGGAGTTTGCACACTCTCACCATGTCTGTGTGGGCTTCCTCCAGGTGCTCTGGTTTCCTTCCACAGTCCAAAGATGTGGAGGGTAGGTGGATTGGCCATGCTAAATTGCCTATGCGAAATTACCCATAGTGTGCAGGGACGTGTAGATTAGGTGGATTAGCCATTGGAGATGAAGGGTTACAGGGATAGGATAGGGGATGTGTTGGCTGGGACGCTGTTTGGAGGGTTGGTGTTGACTTGATGGGATGAATCGCCTGCTTGCACCCTGTAGGGATTCTATGAATCATGAAATTCAAATATAGAATCAAGTTCATCAGACACAAATGAAATCAGAAAATCCCAGAACTGCTCAGAAGGTCTGGCAGCGTCTGTGGACAGAGAAACAGAATTAATGTTTCATTAACCTGCCATCAGAAGTCCAAAGATAGGTCCATTGTGCTGAATATTTCCAGGGTGTTTTGGTCTTACTTTAGATTGCCAGCATTTGCAGTATTTTGCTGTTGTACTACCCAGACGTGATCACCCGTGAACAAATCCACACTGAGTGTATTTAATTACAAATCGGTAGTTATTAGGACAAGTGACATAAAGTATTGCCAAAAAGGCAGCTTTCAGGAGGAAAGAGTGAAAATGGAGGGGCATGGGAAGGGAATTCCAGAGATTCGGGCCTAGGCAGCTAAAAGTTGGAGGAGGGGTGATGGTCTAGTGATATTATCGCTGGACTGTTAATCCAGAAACCCAAGTAATGTTTTGGGGACCCGGGTTCGAAACCCACCACGGCAGATGGTAGAATTTGAATTCAATAAATATTTGGAATTAACAATCTAATGATGGCCGTGAATCCATTGTCGATTGTTGGAAAAACCTGTCTAGGTTCACTGATGTCCTTTAGGAAAGAAAACTGCATTCCTTACCTGGTCTGCCCTACATGTGACTCCAGACCCACAGCAATGTGGTTGACTCTTAACTGCCCTCCGGGCAATAAGGGATGGGCAATAAATGCTGCCTGACCAGTGACGCCCTCATCTTGTGAATGAATCAAGAAAAATGCAACAATGTAAAATTAGACAGAGATAGAAGTTACAGAGACAGAGACTGCATTGTTTTAAATGACAAAGGAAATGCTTTTGTAAAGCACAAAAAGTGTAGCAATGAGATAAGTACAGGAATAAAAGATGGATCCAGAAAAGGTGTGAATGCTTTCAACAGTTCCATTACCAGCAGCTTTCCAATACAGCCGAAGGCAACATGTTGCTTTATTCTGAATAATATCCACTGAGAAACCTCAGCCAAGATTGCTTCTCAGTGAATCAGTCATGAAACTCTCTGAGGAATACTACAATATGATCAGTGTTACTGCTGTGGAATGCCGACTGAATGTTTAATGGATATTTTAGTCTCCTGATCAATGGATGTAACAGGGATGCTCTTGAACTCTCCTTGTTCATTCCTCAGTGGAAAATGTTGGGGAAAGAGCACAAGTTTTATACTCTATCAAATCTTCACACCTCGTAATTCTATTATTGGAGCTTCATTCTTGAGACCAGATAGAAGAATGTTTTATTAATATAGATGCTACATAGCCACTAATAAATCTAACAGGAAACTCAGGAGAAGCAACTTTGCCCAGAAAGTGGTTAAAATTTGAACCAGGAAGAGTGGCTGAAATGATAGCACAGATACTTTTAAGAGGAAGCCAGAGGAGCACATGAGGTAAAGGGGATGGTAGGGTTAAAAAGGGGTAGAAAGAGTCTTGTGTGAAACATAGATAACATCATGAGCCTGTTTCTGTACTGCAAGCTCTGTTTGTTAAGCATTGACTTCAGAATTAAGCACAGTCTCTCCAGAAAAGGCGATTGTTTAGAACAGTTAAAGGAATAAGTTGTCTCAGAGTAAGGGTTATTATTTGTGAATCTTTCAGACCCCGAGTATTTTGTTTGAATTCTGCAGACTGTGAAAAAACTGAGGAAGGCTAAGCTTAAGTTTGTGAGTAGTCAAGGGGAAAGTTCTCATGGGTAACTTTCTTTTGCAATGTGTTCTGAAATTTTTGAAACTGCTATATTTGATATTTTGGTTTATTTTATTTCTTCAATGTAATAAACTTCTGTTTTATTGGTAAAATCTAATCTGTAGTCTGATGTGCTTATGTTTCAGTGAAAGACCACAAGGTTTGACAAAGGGGAAAAAGATCGAGCGAGGCAGGTTTTATTCTGGGGTTTGACTATTCCACTTGCTGAAGCAGCTGGAATCGTAACGGTTCTCATTTCTTGTCCTGCTGTGCTGCATTGGTGATAAATCTGTACGTTTCCTGGCTGTAACCGTACCAGGAAGTTCAAGAGTTCAGTGAAATGATGCTTCATTATTAGCATCAACTTCATCAGGAATACACCACACAGAAAACATTTCCCGAATTCGTAGAATGTCTTCGTGGACAAAGTTGGATCAATGGTTGTTTTAAATTTGTTCTCCACTATGGAAAGTGGAGTGTTTCTCATTCGAACTGTGTATTGTGAAATAGTGGTTAGCTGCTGCTAGTTGTAAGTTATTATTTCATTAACATGAGAGTTCAATATTCCAGCCATTGGACCTTGCATTGTTTTCACTATTATTGTGGTTAACTCATGTGTTTCTGTTTAAAGTGGCATTTGATGAATGCTCGTGGACATTGTGCACAGGGAGTAAGCAATTTAAACTCCTTGTAACACTCTACATAGTCACTTAATTCGTTGCATGGGTAAACCTAATGAGAAAATATATGTACTAATTTATATTTGTGTATATAATATTTATACATATAATATTTTATATATTACATATATATAATATTTATATGAATATATTTGTGTTGGTTGCATTACCCGAAACACTACTCGGGTAGTGTCTCCCACCCATCCTCCTCCTCGAAGCAAAAAAAAAAGTTTCTGTGCGACAGAAGGTAACTAGTTTATTTTTTATTCTTTATTTTAAACAGTCTCTTTGGGAATTTAGAATAATGGGAACGGAGGTCAGGGCAGTTGAATGCTCCTCCTGCAGAATGTGGGAGGTAAGGGTCACCACTAGTGTCCCTGCTGACTACATCTGCGGGAAGTGCACCCAACTCCAGCTCCTTGAAAACCGCGTGAGGGAACTGGAGCTGGAGCTGGAGCTCACAGGGACTGGCCCCGCAGCCATGTCCCGCGCACTGTCCCGCTCACAGCGTACTGCCCCCAGCAGCCCTGACCCGCTCACAGCGACTTGCACCCCGCAGCCCTGACCCGCTCACAGCGACTTGCACCCCGCAGTCCTGTCCCGCTCACCGCGTACTGCCCCCCGCAGACGTGTCCCGCTCACAGGGCCTGGGCCCTGCAGCCCTGTCCCGCACACAGCGTACTGGCCCCCGCAGCCGTGTCCCACTCACAGGGACTGGAGCCCGTAGCCCTGAGCGCTCATCGTGACTTGCCCCCGCAGCCCTGACCCGCTCATCGTGACTTGCCCCCGCAGCTCTGACCCGCTCACAGGGACTGGCCCTTGCAGCCATGACCCGGTCACAGCGACTTGTCCCCCGCAGCCTTGTCCCGCAGCCAGGGACTGGCCCCCGCAGCCTTGTCCCGCAGCCAGGGACTGGCCCCCGCAGCCTTGTCCCGCAGCCAGGGACTGGCCCCCGCAGCCCTGTCCCGCTGACAGGGACTGGGCCCAGCAGCCCTGTCCTACTCACAGCGGATTGGAGCCGCAGCCCTGTCCCGCTCACATGGTATTGCCCCCCGCAGCCGTGTCCCGCTCAGAGGGACGGGCGCCCGCAGCCCTGACCCGCTCACAGGGCCTGGCCCCCAGCAGTCCTGACCCGCTCACAGCGTAGTGCCCCCCGCAGCCGTGTCCTGCTCACAGTGACTTGTCCCCAGCAGTCCTGTCCCGCTCACAGCGTACTGCCCCCGGCAGCCGTGTCCCGCTCACAGCGACTGGCGCCCGCAGCCCTGACCCACTAACAGGGACTTGCCCCCGCAGCCCTGACCTGCTCACAGCGTACTGCCCCCCGCAGCCGTGTCCTGCTCACAGGAACTGGCCCCAAAAGCCCTGATCTGCTCACAGCGACTGGCCCCCGCAGCCCTGACCCGCTCACAGGGACTGCCCCCCGTAGCTGTGGCTCACTAACAGGGACTGGCCCTCAGCAGTCCTGTCCCGCTCACAGCGCACTGCCCCCCTGCAGCCCTGTCCCGCTCACAGGGTCTGGCCCCTGCAGCCCTGACCCGCTCACAGGGACTGGGCCCTGCAGCCCTGACCCGCTCACAGGGACTGGGCCCTGCAGCCCTGACCCGCTCACAGGGACTGGGCCCTGCAGCCCTGACCCGCTCACAGGGACTGGGCCCTGCAGCCCTGACCCGCTCACAGGGACTGGGCCCTGCAGCCCTGACCCGCTCACAGGGACTGGGCCCTGCAGCCCTGACCCGCTCACAGGGACTGGGCCCTGCAGCCCTGACCCGCTCACAGGGACTGGGCCCTGCAGCCCTGACCCGCTCACAGGGACTGGGCCCTGCAGCCCTGACCCGCTCACAGGGACTGGGCCCTGCAGCCCTGACCCGCTCACAGGGACTGGGCCCTGCAGCCCTGACCCGCTCACAGGGACTGGGCCCTGCAGCCCTGACCCGCTCACAGGGACTGGGCCCTGCAGCCCTGACCCGCTCACAGGGACTGGGCCCTGCAGCCCTGACCCGCTCACAGGGACTGGGCCCTGCAGCCCTGACCCGCTCACAGGGACTGGGCCCTGCAGCCCTGACCCGCTCACAGGGACTGGGCCCTGCAGCCCTGACCCGCTCACAGGGACTGGGCCCTGCAGCCCTGACCCGCTCACAGGGACTGGGCCCTGCAGCCCTGACCCGCTCACAGGGACTGGGCCCTGCAGCCCTGACCCGCTCACAGGGACTGGGCCCTGCAGCCCTGACCCGCTCACAGGGACTGGGCCCTGCAGCCCTGACCCGCTCACAGGGACTGGGCCCTGCAGCCCTGACCCGCTCACAGGGACTGGGCCCTGCAGCCCTGACCCGCTCACAGGGACTGGGCCCTGCAGCCCTGACCCGCTCACAGGGACTGGGCCCTGCAGCCCTGACCCGCTCACAGGGACTGGGCCCTGCAGCCCTGACCCGCTCACAGGGACTGGGCCCTGCAGCCCTGACCCGCTCACAGGGACTGGGCCCTGCAGCCCTGACCCGCTCACAGGGACTGGGCCCTGCAGCCCTGACCCGCTCACAGGGACTGGGCCCTGCAGCCCTGACCCGCTCACAGGGACTGGGCCCTGCAGCCCTGACCCGCTCACAGGGACTGGGCCCTGCAGCCCTGACCCGCTCACAGGGACTGGGCCCTGCAGCCCTGACCCGCTCACAGGGACTGGGCCCTGCAGCCCTGTCCCAGTCACAGCGTACGGCCCCCCGCAGCCGTGTCCCGCTCACAGCGGACTGGGCCCCGCAGCCCTGTCCCGCTCACATGGTATTGCCCCCCGCAGCCCTGACCCGCTCACATGGTATTGCCCCCCGCAGCCCTGACCCGCTCACAGGGCCTGGCCCCCAGCAGTCCTGACCCGCTCACATTGTACTGCCCCCCGCAGCCGTGTCCCGCTTACAGGGTCTGGTCCCCACAGCCCTGACCCCCTCACAGGGACTGTCCCCCCGCAGCCCTGTCGCCCTGACAGGGACCCTGGCCCCGCCGCCCTCACCCGCTCGCAGTGGCCTGGGCCCCGAAGCACTGACCCGCTCACAGCGTATTGCCCCCTGCAGTCCTGACCCGCTCACAGCGGCCTGCCCCCTCAGTCCTGACCCCCTCACAGGGACTGTCCCCCGCAGCCCTGACCCGCTCCCGGACTGGCCCCCGCAGCCCTGACCCACTCACCGCGGCCTGGGCCCCGCAGCCCTGACCCGCTCACAGCGTACTGCCCCCCGCAGCCGTGTTCCGCTCACAGGGACTGGCCCCCACAGCCCTGATCTGCTCACAGGGACTGGGCCCCGCCGCCCTGTCCCGCTCACAGCGTCCTGCCCCCGCAGCCATGACCCGCTCACAGGGACTGGCCCCCGCAGCCCTGTCCCGCTAATAGCGTATTGCCCCCCGCCGCCCTGACCCGCTCACAGGGACGGGCCCCCGCGCCGTGTCCCGCTCACAGCGACTTGCCCCCCGCAGTCCTGTCCCGCTCACAGCGTACTGCCCCCCACAGCCCTGTCCCGCTCACAGTGACTGACCCCCGCAGCCGTGTCCCGCTGACTGCGTAATGCCCCCCGCAGCCCTGTCCCACTCACAGGGACTGTCCCCCGCAGCCCTGACCCGCTCCCGGACTGGCCCCCGCAGCCCTGTCGCCTTGACAGGGACCAGGCCCCGCCGCCCTGACTTGCTAACAGCGGCCTGGGCCCCGAAGCCCTGACCCGCTCGCAGCGGCCTGCCCCCGCCGCCCTGACAGGCTCGCAGCGGCCTGCCCCCGCCGCCCTGACCCGCTTGCAGCGGCCTGGGCCCCGCCGCCCTGACCCGCTCACAGCGGCTTGCCCCCTGCTCCCTGACCCACTCACCGTGGCCTGGGCCCCGCAGCCCTGTCCCGCTCACAGCGGCCTGACCCCTGCGCCTTGACCCGCTCACAGCGGCCTGCCCCCGCCGCCCTGACCCGCTCACAGGGACTGGCCCACGCAGCCGTGTCCCGCTCACAGCGGACTGGGCCCCGCAGCCCTGTCCCGCTCACAGGGACGGGCCCCCGCCGCCCTGACCCGCTCACAGGGACGGGCCCCCGCCGCCCTGACCCGCTCACAGGGTCTGGCTCCCGCAGCCCTGACCCGCTCACAGGGACTGGCCCCCGCAGCCCTGACCCGCTCACAGGGACTGGCCCCCGCAGCCCTGACCCCCTGACAGCTATTTGCCACCGCAGCCCTCACCCGCTCACAGGGACTGGCCCCCGCAGCCATGACCCGATCACAGGCACTGTCCCCCGCAGCCCTGTCCCGCTGACATGGACTGGCCCCCGCAGCCCTGTCCCGAAACAGGGACTGGCCCCCGCTGCCCTGACCCGCTCACAGGGACTTGCCCCCGCTGCCCTGACCCGCTCACAGGGACTTGCCCCCGCAGCCCTGACCCGCTCACAGGGACTGTCCCCCGCAGCCCTGAGCCGCTCACAGGGACTGTCCCCCGCATCCGTGACCCGCTCACAGGGACTGTCCCCCGCATCCGTGACCCGCTCACAGGGAGTGTCCCCCGCAGCCCAGACCCGCTCACAGGGTCTGGCCCCCGCAGCCCTGACCCGCTCACAGGGACTGGCCCCCGCAGCCCTGACCCCCTGACAGCTATTTGCCACCGCAGCCCTCACCCGCTCACAGGGACTGGCCCCCGCAGCCATGACCCGATCACAGGCACTGTCCCCCGCAGCCCTGTCCCGCTGACATGGACTGGCCCCCGCAGCCCTGACCCGCTCACAGGGACTGGCCCCCGCAGCCCTGACCCCCTGACAGCTATTTGCCACCGCAGCCCTCACCCGCTCACAGGGAATGGCCCCCGCAGCCCCGTCCCGCTCACAGGGACTGGCCCCCGCAGCCCCGACCCGCTCACAGGGACTGGCCCCCGCAGCCCCGACCCGCTCACAGGGACTGGTCCCCGCAGCCCTGACCCCCTGACAGGGACTGGTCCCCGCAGCCCTGACCCGCTCACAGGGACTGTCCCCCGCATCCGTGACCCGCTCACAGGGACTGGCCCCCGCAGCCCAGACCCGCTCACAGGGATTGGCCCCCGCAGCCCTGACCCCCTGACAGCTATTTGCCACCGCAGCCCTCACCCGCTCACAGGGACTGGCCCCCGCAGCCATGACCCGATCACAGGCACTGTCCCCCGCAGCCCTGTCCCGCTGACATGGACTGGCCCCCGCAGCCCTGTCCCGCCACAGGGACTGTCACCCGCAGCCCTGACCCGCTCACAGGGACTGTCCCCCGCAGCCCTGACCCGCTCACAGGGACTGTCCCCCGCAGCCCTGACCCGCTCACAGGGACTGTCCCCCGCAGCCCTGACCCGCTCACAGGGACTGTCCCCCGCAGCCCTGACCCGCTCACAGGGACTGTCCCCCGCAGCCCTGACCCGCTCACAGGGACTGTCCCCCGCAGCCCTGACCCGCTCACAGGGACTGTCCCCCGCAGCCCTGACCCGCTCACAGGGACTGGCCCCCGCAGCCCTGACCCCCTGACAGCTATTTGCCACCGCAGTCCAGACCCGTTCACAGGGACTGGCCCCCGCAGCCCTGACCCCCTGACAGCTATTTGCCACCGCAGCCCTCACCCGCTCACAGGGAATGGCCCCCGCAGCCCCGTCCCGCTGACAGCTATTTGCCACCGCAGCCCTCGCCCGCTCACAGGGACTGGCCCCCGCAGCCCTGACCCGCTCACAGGGACTGTCCCCCGCAGCCCTGAGCCGCTCACAGGGACTGTCCCCCGCAGCCCTGACCCGCTCACAGGGACTGGCCCCCGCAGCCCTGACCCCCTGACAGGGACTGGTCCCCGCAGCCCTGACCCCCTGACAGGGACTGGTCCCCGCAGCCCTGACCCCCTGACAGGGACTGGTCCCTGCAGCCCTGACCCCCTGACAGGGACTGGTCCCCGCAGCCCTGACCCGCTCACAGGGACTGGCCCCCGCAGCCCTGACCCGCTCACAGGGACTGGCCCCCGCAGCCCTGACCCCCTGACAGCTATTTGCCACCGCAGCCCTCACCCGATCACAGGGACTGGCCCCCGCAGCCCTGAGCCGCTCACAGGGACTGTCCCCCGCAGCCCTGAGCCGCTCACAGGGACTGTCCCCCGCAGCCCTGAGCCGCTCACAGGGACTGGCCCCCGCAGCCCTGACCCCCTGACAGGGACTGGTCCCCGCAGCCCTGACCCCCTGACAGGGACTGGTCCCCGCAGCCCTGACCCCCTGACAGGGACTGGTCCCCGCAGCCCTGACCCGCTCACAGGGACTGGTCCCCGCAGCCCTGACCCGCTCACAGGGACTGGCCCCCGCAGCCCTGACCCCCTGACAGCTATTTGCCACCGCAGCCCTCACCCGATCACAGGGACTGGCCTCCGCAGACCTGTCCCGCTCACAGGCACTGTCCCCTGCAGCCCTGTCCCGCTGACATGGACTGGCCCCCGCAGCCCTGTTCCGCCACAGGGACTGGGCCCTGCAGCCCTGACCCGCTCACAGGGACTGGGCCCTGCAGCCCTGACCCGCTCACAGGGACTGGGCCCTGCAGCCCTGACCCGCTCACAGGGACTGGGCCCTGCAGCCCTGACCCGCTCACAGGGACTGGGCCCTGCAGCCCTGACCCGCTCACAGGGACTGGGCCCTGCAGCCCTGACCCGCTCACAGGGACTGGGCCCTGCACCCTGACCCGCTCACAGGGACTGGGCCCTGCAGCCCTGACCCGCTCACAGGGACTGGGCCCTGCAGCCCTGACCCGCTCACAGGGACTGGGCCCTGCAGCCCTGACCCGCTCACAGGGACTGGGCCCTGCAGCCCTGACCCGCTCACAGGGACTGGGCCCTGCAGCCCTGTCCCAGTCACAGCGTACGGCCCCCCGCAGCCGTGTCCCGCTCACAGCGGACTGGGCCCCGCAGCCCTGTCCCGCTCACATGGTATTGCCCCCCGCAGCCCTGACCCGCTCACATGGTATTGCCCCCCGCAGCCCTGACCCGCTCACAGGGCCTGGCCCCCAGCAGTCCTGACCCGCTCACATTGTACTGCCCCCCGCAGCCGTGTCCCGCTTACAGGGTCTGGTCCCCACAGCCCTGACCCCCTCACAGGGACTGTCCCCCCGCAGCCCTGTCGCCCTGACAGGGACCCTGGCCCCGCCGCCCTCACCCGCTCGCAGTGGCCTGGGCCCCGAAGCACTGACCCGCTCACAGCGTATTGCCCCCTGCAGTCCTGACCCGCTCACAGCGGCCTGCCCCCTCAGTCCTGACCCCCTCACAGGGACTGTCCCCCGCAGCCCTGACCCGCTCCCGGACTGGCCCCCGCAGCCCTGTCGCCCTGACAGGGACCAGGCCCCGCCGCCCTGACTTGCTAACAGCGGCCTGGGCCCCGAAGCCCTGACCCGCTCACAGCGGCCTGCCCCCGCCGCCCTGACCCACTCACCGCGGCCTGGGCCCCGCAGCCCTGACCCGCTCACAGCGTACTGCCCCCCGCAGCCGTGTTCCGCTCACAGGGACTGGCCCCCACAGCCCTGATCTGCTCACAGGGACTGGGCCCCGCCGCCCTGTCCCGCTCACAGCGTCCTGCCCCCGCAGCCATGACCCGCTCACAGGGACTGGCCCCCGCAGCCCTGTCCCGCTAATAGCGTATTGCCCCCCGCCGCCCTGACCCGCTCACAGGGACGGGCCCCCGCGCCGTGTCCCGCTCACAGCGACTTGCCCCCCGCAGTCCTGTCCCGCTCACAGCGTACTGCCCCCCACAGCCCTGTCCCGCTCACAGTGACTGACCCCCGCAGCCGTGTCCCGCTGACTGCGTAATGCCCCCCGCAGCCCTGTCCCACTCACAGGGACTGTCCCCCGCAGCCCTGACCCGCTCCCGGACTGGCCCCCGCAGCCCTGTCGCCTTGACAGGGACCAGGCCCCGCCGCCCTGACTTGCTAACAGCGGCCTGGGCCCCGAAGCCCTGACCCGCTCGCAGCGGCCTGCCCCCGCCGCCCTGACAGGCTCGCAGCGGCCTGCCCCCGCCGCCCTGACCCGCTTGCAGCGGCCTGGGCCCCGCCGCCCTGACCCGCTCACAGCGGCTTGCCCCCTGCTCCCTGACCCACTCACCGTGGCCTGGGCCCCGCAGCCCTGTCCCGCTCACAGCGGCCTGACCCCTGCGCCTTGACCCGCTCACAGCGGCCTGCCCCCGCCGCCCTGACCCGCTCACAGGGACTGGCCCACGCAGCCGTGTCCCGCTCACAGCGGACTGGGCCCCGCAGCCCTGTCCCGCTCACAGGGACGGGCCCCCGCCGCCCTGACCCGCTCACAGGGACGGGCCCCCGCCGCCCTGACCCGCTCACAGGGTCTGGCTCCCGCAGCCCTGACCCGCTCACAGGGACTGGCCCCCGCAGCCCTGACCCGCTCACAGGGACTGGCCCCCGCAGCCCTGACCCCCTGACAGCTATTTGCCACCGCAGCCCTCACCCGCTCACAGGGACTGGCCCCCGCAGCCATGACCCGATCACAGGCACTGTCCCCCGCAGCCCTGTCCCGCTGACATGGACTGGCCCCCGCAGCCCTGTCCCGAAACAGGGACTGGCCCCCGCTGCCCTGACCCGCTCACAGGGACTTGCCCCCGCTGCCCTGACCCGCTCACAGGGACTTGCCCCCGCAGCCCTGACCCGCTCACAGGGACTGTCCCCCGCAGCCCTGAGCCGCTCACAGGGACTGTCCCCCGCATCCGTGACCCGCTCACAGGGACTGTCCCCCGCATCCGTGACCCGCTCACAGGGAGTGTCCCCCGCAGCCCAGACCCGCTCACAGGGTCTGGCCCCCGCAGCCCTGACCCGCTCACAGGGACTGGCCCCCGCAGCCCTGACCCCCTGACAGCTATTTGCCACCGCAGCCCTCACCCGCTCACAGGGACTGGCCCCCGCAGCCATGACCCGATCACAGGCACTGTCCCCCGCAGCCCTGTCCCGCTGACATGGACTGGCCCCCGCAGCCCTGACCCGCTCACAGGGACCGGCCCCCGCAGCCCTGACCCCCTGACAGCTATTTGCCACCGCAGCCCAGACCCGTTCACAGGGACTAGCCCCCGCAGCCCTGACCCCCTGACAGCTATTTGCCACCGCAGCCCTCACCCGCTCACAGGGAATGGCCCCCGCAGCCCCGTCCCGCTCACAGGGACTGGCCCCCGCAGCCCCGACCCGCTCACAGGGAATGGCCCCCGCAGCCCCGACCCGCTCACAGGGACTGGTCCCCGCAGCCCTGACCCCCTGACAGGGACTGGTCCCCGCAGCCCTGACCCGCTCACAGGGACTGTCCCCCGCATCCGTGACCCGCTCACAGGGACTGGCCCCCGCAGCCCAGACCCGCTCACAGGGATTGGCCCCCGCAGCCCTGACCCCCTGACAGCTATTTGCCACCGCAGCCCTCACCCGCTCACAGGGACTGGCCCCCGCAGCCATGACCCGATCACAGGCACTGTCCCCCGCAGCCCTGTCCCGCTGACATGGACTGGCCCCCGCAGCCCTGTCCCGCCACAGGGACTGTCACCCGCAGCCCTGACCCGCTCACAGGGACTGTCCCCCGCAGCCCTGACCCGCTCACAGGGACTGTCCCCCGCAGCCCTGACCCGCTCACAGGGACTGTCCCCCGCAGCCCTGACCCGCTCACAGGGACTTGCCCCCGCTGCCCTGACCCGCTCACAGGGACTGTCCCCCGCAGCCCTGACCCGCTCACAGGGACTGTCCCCCGCAGCCCTGACCCGCTCACAGGGACTGTCCCCCGCAGCCCTGACCCGCTCACAGGGACTGGCCCCCGCAGCCCTGACCCCCTGACAGCTATTTGCCACCGCAGTCCAGACCCGTTCACAGGGACTGGCCCCCGCAGCCCTGACCCCCTGACAGCTATTTGCCACCGCAGCCCTCACCCGCTCACAGGGAATGGCCCCCGCAGCCCCGTCCCGCTGACAGCTATTTGCCACCGCAGCCCTCGCCCGCTCACAGGGACTGTCCCCCGCATCCGTGACCCGCTCACAGGGAGTGTCCCCCGCAGCCCAGACCCGCTCACAGGGTCTGGCCCCCGCAGCCCTGACCCGCTCACAGGGACTGGCCCCCGCAGCCCTGACCCCCTGACAGCTATTTGCCACCGCAGCCCTCACCCGCTCACAGGGACTGGCCCCCGCAGCCATGACCCGATCACAGGCACTGTCCCCCGCAGCCCTGTCCCGCTGACATGGACTGGCCCCCGCAGCCCTGACCCGCTCACAGGGACTGGCCCCCGCAGCCCTGACCCCCTGACAGCTATTTGCCACCGCAGCCCAGACCCGTTCACAGGGACTAGCCCCCGCAGCCCTGACCCCCTGACAGCTATTTGCCACCGCAGCCCTCACCCGCTCACAGGGAATGGCCCCCGCAGCCCCGTCCCGCTCACAGGGACTGGCCCCCGCAGCCCCGACCCGCTCACAGGGACTGGCCCCCGCAGCCCCGACCCGCTCACAGGGACTGGTCCCCGCAGCCCTGACCCCCTGACAGGGACTGGTCCCCGCAGCCCTGACCCGCTCACAGGGACTGTCCCCCGCATCCGTGACCCGCTCACAGGGACTGGCCCCCGCAGCCCAGACCCGCTCACAGGGATTGGCCCCCGCAGCCCTGACCCCCTGACAGCTATTTGCCACCGCAGCCCTCACCCGCTCACAGGGACTGGCCCCCGCAGCCATGACCCGATCACAGGCACTGTCCCCCGCAGCCCTGTCCCGCTGACATGGACTGGCCCCCGCAGCCCTGTCCCGCCACAGGGACTGTCACCCGCAGCCCTGACCCGCTCACAGGGACTGTCCCCCGCAGCCCTGACCCGCTCACAGGGACTGTCCCCCGCAGCCCTGACCCGCTCACAGGGACTGTCCCCCGCAGCCCTGACCCGCTCACAGGGACTTGCCCCCGCTGCCCTGACCCGCTCACAGGGACTGTCCCCCGCAGCCCTGACCCGCTCACAGGGACTGTCCCCCGCAGCCCTGACCCGCTCACAGGGACTGTCCCCCGCAGCCCTGACCCGCTCACAGGGACTGGCCCCCGCAGCCCTGACCCCCTGACAGCTATTTGCCACCGCAGTCCAGACCCGTTCACAGGGACTGGCCCCCGCAGCCCTGACCCCCTGACAGCTATTTGCCACCGCAGCCCTCACCCGCTCACAGGGAATGGCCCCCGCAGCCCCGTCCCGCTGACAGCTATTTGCCACCGCAGCCCTCGCCCGCTCACAGGGACTGGCCCCCGCAGCCCTGACCCGCTCACAGGGACTGTCCCCCGCAGCCCTGAGCCGCTCACAGGGACTGTCCCCCGCAGCCCTGACCCGCTCACAGGGACTGGCCCCCGCAGCCCTGACCCCCTGACAGGGACTGGTCCCCGCAGCCCTGACCCCCTGACAGGGACTGGTCCCCGCAGCCCTGACCCCCTGACAGGGACTGGTCCCTGCAGCCCTGACCCCCTGACAGGGACTGGTCCCCGCAGCCCTGACCCGCTCACAGGGACTGGCCCCCGCAGCCCTGACCCGCTCACAGGGACTGGCCCCCGCAGCCCTGACCCCCTGACAGCTATTTGCCACCGCAGCCCTCACCCGATCACAGGGACTGGCCCCCGCAGCCCTGAGCCGCTCACAGGGACTGTCCCCCGCAGCCCTGAGCCGCTCACAGGGACTGTCCCCCGCAGCCCTGAGCCGCTCACAGGGACTGGCCCCCGCAGCCCTGACCCCCTGACAGGGACTGGTCCCCGCAGCCCTGACCCCCTGACAGGGACTGGTCCCCGCAGCCCTGACCCCCTGACAGGGACTGGTCCCCGCAGCCCTGACCCGCTCACAGGGACTGGTCCCCGCAGCCCTGACCCGCTCACAGGGACTGGCCCCCGCAGCCCTGACCCCCTGACAGCTATTTGCCACCGCAGCCCTCACCCGATCACAGGGACTGGCCTCCGCAGACCTGTCCCGCTCACAGGCACTGTCCCCTGCAGCCCTGTCCCGCTGACATGGACTGGCCCCCGCAGCCCTGTTCCGCCACAGGGACTGGGCCCTGCAGCCCTGACCCGCTCACAGGGACTGGGCCCTGCAGCCCTGACCCGCTCACAGGGACTGGGCCCTGCAGCCCTGACCCGCTCACAGGGACTGGGCCCTGCAGCCCTGACCCGCTCACAGGGACTGGGCCCTGCAGCCCTGACCCGCTCACAGGGACTGGGCCCTGCAGCCCTGACCCGCTCACAGGGACTGGGCCCTGCAGCCCTGACCCGCTCACAGGGACTGGGCCCTGCAGCCCTGACCCGCTCACAGGGACTGGGCCCTGCAGCCCTGACCCGCTCACAGGGACTGGGCCCTGCAGCCCTGACCCGCTCACAGGGACTGGGCCCTGCAGCCCTGTCCCAGTCACAGCGTACGGCCCCCCGCAGCCGTGTCCCGCTCACAGCGGACTGGGCCCCGCAGCCCTGTCCCGCTCACATGGTATTGCCCCCCGCAGCCCTGACCCGCTCACATGGTATTGCCCCCCGCAGCCCTGACCCGCTCACAGGGCCTGGCCCCCAGCAGTCCTGACCCGCTCACATTGTACTGCCCCCCGCAGCCGTGTCCCGCTTACAGGGTCTGGTCCCCACAGCCCTGACCCCCTCACAGGGACTGTCCCCCCGCAGCCCTGTCGCCCTGACAGGGACCCTGGCCCCGCCGCCCTCACCCGCTCGCAGTGGCCTGGGCCCCGAAGCACTGACCCGCTCACAGCGTATTGCCCCCTGCAGTCCTGACCCGCTCACAGCGGCCTGCCCCCTCAGTCCTGACCCCCTCACAGGGACTGTCCCCCGCAGCCCTGACCCGCTCCCGGACTGGCCCCCGCAGCCCTGTCGCCCTGACAGGGACCAGGCCCCGCCGCCCTGACTTGCTAACAGCGGCCTGGGCCCCGAAGCCCTGACCCGCTCACAGCGGCCTGCCCCCGCCGCCCTGACCCACTCACCGCGGCCTGGGCCCCGCAGCCCTGACCCGCTCACAGCGTACTGCCCCCCGCAGCCGTGTTCCGCTCACAGGGACTGGCCCCCACAGCCCTGATCTGCTCACAGGGACTGGGCCCCGCCGCCCTGTCCCGCTCACAGCGTCCTGCCCCCGCAGCCATGACCCGCTCACAGGGACTGGCCCCCGCAGCCCTGTCCCGCTAATAGCGTATTGCCCCCCGCCGCCCTGACCCGCTCACAGGGACGGGACCCCGCGCCGTGTCCCGCTCACAGCGACTTGCCCCCCGCAGTCCTGTCCCGCTCACAGCGTACTGCCCCCCACAGCCCTGTCCCGCTCACAGTGACTGACCCCCGCAGCCGTGTCCCGCTGACTGCGTAATGCCCCCCGCAGCCCTGTCCCACTCACAGGGACTGTCCCCCGCAGCCCTGACCCGCTCCCGGACTGGCCCCCGCAGCCCTGTCGCCTTGACAGGGACCAGGCCCCGCCGCCCTGACTTGCTAACAGCGGCCTGGGCCCCGAAGCCCTGACCCGCTCGCAGCGGCCTGCCCCCGCCGCCCTGACAGGCTCGCAGCGGCCTGCCCCCGCCGCCCTGACCCGCTTGCAGCGGCCTGGGCCCCGCCGCCCTGACCCGCTCACAGCGGCTTGCCCCCTGCTCCCTGACCCACTCACCGTGGCCTGGGCCCCGCAGCCCTGTCCCGCTCACAGCGGCCTGACCCCTGCGCCTTGACCCGCTCACAGCGGCCTGCCCCCGCCGCCCTGACCCGCTCACAGGGACTGGCCCACGCAGCCGTGTCCCGCTCACAGCGGACTGGGCCCCGCAGCCCTGTCCCGCTCACAGGGACGGGCCCCCGCCGCCCTGACCCGCTCACAGGGACGGGCCCCCGCCGCCCTGACCCGCTCACAGGGTCTGGCTCCCGCAGCCCTGACCCGCTCACAGGGACTGGCCCCCGCAGCCCTGACCCGCTCACAGGGACTGGCCCCCGCAGCCCTGACCCCCTGACAGCTATTTGCCACCGCAGCCCTCACCCGCTCACAGGGACTGGCCCCCGCAGCCATGACCCGATCACAGGCACTGTCCCCCGCAGCCCTGTCCCGCTGACATGGACTGGCCCCCGCAGCCCTGTCCCGAAACAGGGACTGGCCCCCGCTGCCCTGACCCGCTCACAGGGACTTGCCCCCGCTGCCCTGACCCGCTCACAGGGACTTGCCCCCGCAGCCCTGACCCGCTCACAGGGACTGTCCCCCGCAGCCCTGAGCCGCTCACAGGGACTGTCCCCCGCATCCGTGACCCGCTCACAGGGACTGTCCCCCGCATCCGTGACCCGCTCACAGGGAGTGTCCCCCGCAGCCCAGACCCGCTCACAGGGTCTGGCCCCCGCAGCCCTGACCCGCTCACAGGGACTGGCCCCCGCAGCCCTGACCCCCTGACAGCTATTTGCCACCGCAGCCCTCACCCGCTCACAGGGACTGGCCCCCGCAGCCATGACCCGATCACAGGCACTGTCCCCCGCAGCCCTGTCCCGCTGACATGGACTGGCCCCCGCAGCCCTGACCCGCTCACAGGGACCGGCCCCCGCAGCCCTGACCCCCTGACAGCTATTTGCCACCGCAGCCCAGACCCGTTCACAGGGACTAGCCCCCGCAGCCCTGACCCCCTGACAGCTATTTGCCACCGCAGCCCTCACCCGCTCACAGGGAATGGCCCCCGCAGCCCCGTCCCGCTCACAGGGACTGGCCCCCGCAGCCCCGACCCGCTCACAGGGAATGGCCCCCGCAGCCCCGACCCGCTCACAGGGACTGGTCCCCGCAGCCCTGACCCCCTGACAGGGACTGGTCCCCGCAGCCCTGACCCGCTCACAGGGACTGTCCCCCGCATCCGTGACCCGCTCACAGGGACTGGCCCCCGCAGCCCAGACCCGCTCACAGGGATTGGCCCCCGCAGCCCTGACCCCCTGACAGCTATTTGCCACCGCAGCCCTCACCCGCTCACAGGGACTGGCCCCCGCAGCCATGACCCGATCACAGGCACTGTCCCCCGCAGCCCTGTCCCGCTGACATGGACTGGCCCCCGCAGCCCTGTCCCGCCACAGGGACTGTCACCCGCAGCCCTGACCCGCTCACAGGGACTGTCCCCCGCAGCCCTGACCCGCTCACAGGGACTGTCCCCCGCAGCCCTGACCCGCTCACAGGGACTTGCCCCCGCTGCCCTGACCCGCTCACAGGGACTGTCCCCCGCAGCCCTGACCCGCTCACAGGGACTGTCCCCCGCAGCCCTGACCCGCTCACAGGGACTGTCCCCCGCAGCCCTGACCCGCTCACAGGGACTGGCCCCCGCAGCCCTGACCCCCTGACAGCTATTTGCCACCGCAGTCCAGACCCGTTCACAGGGACTGGCCCCCGCAGCCCTGACCCCCTGACAGCTATTTGCCACCGCAGCCCTCACCCGCTCACAGGGAATGGCCCCCGCAGCCCCGTCCCGCTGACAGCTATTTGCCACCGCAGCCCTCGCCCGCTCACAGGGACTGGCCCCCGCAGCCCTGACCCGCTCACAGGGACTGTCCCCCGCAGCCCTGAGCCGCTCACAGGGACTGTCCCCCGCAGCCCTGACCCGCTCACAGGGACTGGCCCCCGCAGCCCTGACCCCCTGACAGGGACTGGTCCCCGCAGCCCTGACCCCCTGACAGGGACTGGTCCCCGCAGCCCTGACCCCCTGACAGGGACTGGTCCCCGCAGCCCTGACCCCCTGACAGGGACTGGTCCCCGCAGCCCTGACCCGCTCACAGGGACTGGCCCCCGCAGCCCTGACCCGCTCACAGGGACTGGCCCCCGCAGCCCTGACCCCCTGACAGCTATTTGCCACCGCAGCCCTCACCCGATCACAGGGACTGGCCCCCGCAGCCCTGAGCCGCTCACAGGGACTGTCCCCCGCAGCCCTGAGCCGCTCACAGGGACTGTCCCCCGCAGCCCTGAGCCGCTCACAGGGACTGGCCCCCGCAGCCCTGACCCCCTGACAGGGACTGGTCCCCGCAGCCCTGACCCCCTGACAGGGACTGGTCCCCGCAGCCCTGACCCGCTCACAGGGACTGGTCCCCGCAGCCCTGACCCGCTCACAGGGACTGGCCCCCGCAGCCCTGACCCCCTGACAGCTATTTGCCACCGCAGCCCTCACCCGATCACAGGGACTGGCCTCCGCAGACCTGTCCCGCTCACAGGCACTGTCCCCTGCAGCCCTGTCCCGCTGACATGGACTGGCCCCCGCAGCCCTGTTCCGCCACAGGGACTGGGCCCTGCAGCCCTGACCCGCTCACAGGGACTGGGCCCTGCAGCCCTGACCCGCTCACAGGGACTGGGCCCTGCAGCCCTGACCCGCTCACAGGGACTGGGCCCTGCAGCCCTGACCCGCTCACAGGGACTGGGCCCTGCAGCCCTGACCCGCTCACAGGGACTGGGCCCTGCAGCCCTGACCCGCTCACAGGGACTGGGCCCTGCAGCCCTGACCCGCTCACAGGGACTGGGCCCTGCAGCCCTGACCCGCTCACAGGGACTGGGCCCTGCAGCCCTGACCCGCTCACAGGGACTGGGCCCTGCAGCCCTGACCCGCTCACAGGGACTGGGCCCTGCAGCCCTGTCCCAGTCACAGCGTACGGCCCCCCGCAGCCGTGTCCCGCTCACAGCGGACTGGGCCCCGCAGCCCTGTCCCGCTCACATGGTATTGCCCCCCGCAGCCCTGACCCGCTCACATGGTATTGCCCCCCGCAGCCCTGACCCGCTCACAGGGCCTGGCCCCCAGCAGTCCTGACCCGCTCACATTGTACTGCCCCCCGCAGCCGTGTCCCGCTTACAGGGTCTGGTCCCCACAGCCCTGACCCCCTCACAGGGACTGTCCCCCCGCAGCCCTGTCGCCCTGACAGGGACCCTGGCCCCGCCGCCCTCACCCGCTCGCAGTGGCCTGGGCCCCGAAGCACTGACCCGCTCACAGCGTATTGCCCCCTGCAGTCCTGACCCGCTCACAGCGGCCTGCCCCCTGCAGTCCTGACCCCCTCACAGGGACTGTCCCCCGCAGCCCTGACCCGCTCCCGGACTGGCCCCCGCAGCCCTGTCGCCCTGACAGGGACCAGGCCCCGCCGCCCTGACTTGCTAACAGCGGCCTGGGCCCCGAAGCCCTGACCCGCTCACAGCGGCCTGCCCCCGCCGCCCTGACCCACTCACCGCGGCCTGGGCCCCGCAGCCCTGACCCGCTCACAGCGTACTGCCCCCCGCAGCCGTGTTCCGCTCACAGGGACTGGCCCCCACAGCCCTGATCTGCTCACAGGGACTGGGCCCCGCCGCCCTGTCCCGCTCACAGCGTCCTGCCCCCGCAGCCATGACCCGCTCACAGGGACTGGCCCCCGCAGCCCTGTCCCGCTAATAGCGTATTGCCCCCCGCCGCCCTGACCCGCTCACAGGGACGGGCCCCCGCGCCGTGTCCCGCTCACAGCGACTTGCCCCCCGCAGTCCTGTCCCGCTCACAGCGTACTGCCCCCCACAGCCCTGTCCCGCTCACAGTGACTGACCCCCGCAGCCGTGTCCCGCTGACTGCGTAATGCCCCCCGCAGCCCTGTCCCACTCACAGGGACTGTCCCCCGCAGCCCTGACCCGCTCCCGGACTGGCCCCCGCAGCCCTGTCGCCTTGACAGGGACCAGGCCCCGCCGCCCTGACTTGCTAACAGCGGCCTGGGCCCCGAAGCCCTGACCCGCTCGCAGCGGCCTGCCCCCGCCGCCCTGACAGGCTCGCAGCGGCCTGCCCCCGCCGCCCTGACCCGCTTGCAGCGGCCTGGGCCCCGCCGCCCTGACCCGCTCACAGCGGCTTGCCCCCTGCTCCCTGACCCACTCACCGTGGCCTGGGCCCCGCAGCCCTGTCCCGCTCACAGCGGCCTGACCCCTGCGCCTTGACCCGCTCACAGCGGCCTGCCCCCGCCGCCCTGACCCGCTCACAGGGACTGGCCCACGCAGCCGTGTCCCGCTCACAGCGGACTGGGCCCCGCAGCCCTGTCCCGCTCACAGGGACGGGCCCCCGCCGCCCTGACCCGCTCACAGGGACGGGCCCCCGCCGCCCTGACCCGCTCACAGGGTCTGGCTCCCGCAGCCCTGACCCGCTCACAGGGACTGGCCCCCGCAGCCCTGACCCGCTCACAGGGACTGGCCCCCGCAGCCCTGACCCCCTGACAGCTATTTGCCACCGCAGCCCTCACCCGCTCACAGGGACTGGCCCCCGCAGCCATGACCCGATCACAGGCACTGTCCCCCGCAGCCCTGTCCCGCTGACATGGACTGGCCCCCGCAGCCCTGTCCCGAAACAGGGACTGGCCCCCGCTGCCCTGACCCGCTCACAGGGACTTGCCCCCGCAGCCCTGACCCGCTCACAGGGACTGTCCCCCGCAGCCCTGAGCCGCTCACAGGGACTGTCCCCCGCATCCGTGACCCGCTCACAGGGACTGTCCCCCGCATCCGTGACCCGCTCACAGGGAGTGTCCCCCGCAGCCCAGACCCGCTCACAGGGTCTGGCCCCCGCAGCCCTGACCCGCTCACAGGGACTGGCCCCCGCAGCCCTGACCCCCTGACAGCTATTTGCCACCGCAGCCCTCACCCGCTCACAGGGACTGGCCCCCGCAGCCATGACCCGATCACAGGCACTGTCCCCCGCAGCCCTGTCCCGCTGACATGGACTGGCCCCCGCAGCCCTGACCCGCTCACAGGGACCGGCCCCCGCAGCCCTGACCCCCTGACAGCTATTTGCCACCGCAGCCCAGACCCGTTCACAGGGACTAGCCCCCGCAGCCCTGACCCCCTGACAGCTATTTGCCACCGCAGCCCTCACCCGCTCACAGGGAATGGCCCCCGCAGCCCCGTCCCGCTCACAGGGACTGGCCCCCGCAGCCCCGACCCGCTCACAGGGAATGGCCCCCGCAGCCCCGACCCGCTCACAGGGACTGGTCCCCGCAGCCCTGACCCCCTGACAGGGACTGGTCCCCGCAGCCCTGACCCGCTCACAGGGACTGTCCCCCGCATCCGTGACCCGCTCACAGGGACTGGCCCCCGCAGCCCAGACCCGCTCACAGGGATTGGCCCCCGCAGCCCTGACCCCCTGACAGCTATTTGCCACCGCAGCCCTCACCCGCTCACAGGGACTGGCCCCCGCAGCCATGACCCGATCACAGGCACTGTCCCCCGCAGCCCTGTCCCGCTGACATGGACTGGCCCCCGCAGCCCTGTCCCGCCACAGGGACTGTCACCCGCAGCCCTGACCCGCTCACAGGGACTGTCCCCCGCAGCCCTGACCCGCTCACAGGGACTGTCCCCCGCAGCCCTGACCCGCTCACAGGGACTGTCCCCCGCAGCCCTCACCCGCTCACAGGGACTTGCCCCCGCTGCCCTGACCCGCTCACAGGGACTGTCCCCCGCAGCCCTGACCCGCTCACAGGGACTGTCCCCCGCAGCCCTGACCCGCTCACAGGGACTGTCCCCCGCAGCCCTGACCCGCTCACAGGGACTGGCCCCCGCAGCCCTGACCCCCTGACAGCTATTTGCCACCGCAGTCCAGACCCGTTCACAGGGACTGGCCCCCGCAGCCCTGACCCCCTGACAGCTATTTGCCACCGCAGCCCTCACCCGCTCACAGGGAATGGCCCCCGCAGCCCCGTCCCGCTGACAGCTATTTGCCACCGCAGCCCTCGCCCGCTCACAGGGACTGGCCCCCGCAGCCCTGACCCGCTCACAGGGACTGTCCCCCGCAGCCCTGAGCCGCTCACAGGGACTGTCCCCCGCAGCCCTGACCCGCTCACAGGGACTGGCCCCCGCAGCCCTGACCCCCTGACAGGGACTGGTCCCCGCAGCCCTGACCCCCTGACAGGGACTGGTCCCCGCAGCCCTGACCCCCTGACAGGGACTGGTCCCCGCAGCCCTGACCCCCTGACAGGGACTGGTCCCCGCAGCCCTGACCCGCTCACAGGGACTGGCCCCCGCAGCCCTGACCCGCTCACAGGGACTGGCCCCCGCAGCCCTGACCCCCTGACAGCTATTTGCCACCGCAGCCCTCACCCGATCACAGGGACTGGCCCCCGCAGCCCTGAGCCGCTCACAGGGACTGTCCCCCGCAGCCCTGAGCCGCTCACAGGGACTGTCCCCCGCAGCCCTGACCCGCTCACAGGGACTGGCCCCCGCAGCCCTGACCCCCTGACAGGGACTGGTCCCCGCAGCCCTGACCCCCTGACAGGGACTGGTCCCCGCAGCCCTGACCCGCTCACAGGGACTGGTCCCCGCAGCCCTGACCCGCTCACAGGGACTGGCCCCCGCAGCCCTGACCCCCTGACAGCTATTTGCCACCGCAGCCCTCACCCGATCACAGGGACTGGCCTCCGCAGACCTGTCCCGCTCACAGGCACTGTCCCCTGCAGCCCTGTCCCGCTGACATGGACTGGCCCCCGCAGCCCTGTTCCGCCACAGGGACTGGCCTCCGCAGCCTTGACCCGCTCACAGCGACTGGCATCCACGGCCCTGTCCCGCTCACAGGGACTGGCCCCCGCAGCCCTGTCCCGCTCACAGGGACAGGCCCCCGCAGCCCTGTCCCGCTCACAGGGACAGGCCCCCGCAGCCCTGTCCCGCTCACAGGGACTGGCCCCCGCAGCCCTGACCCGCTCACAGGGACTGTCCCCCGCAGCCCTGACCCGCTCACAGGGACTGTCCCCCGCAGCCCTGACCCGCTCACAGGGACTGGCCCCCGCAGCCCTGACCCGCTCACAGGGACTGTCCCCCGCAGCCCTGACTCGCTCACAGGGACTGTTCCCCGCAGCCCTGTCCCGCTCACAGGGTCTGGCCCCCGCAGCCCTGTCCCGCTCACAGGGACTGGCCCCCGCATCCATGTCCCGCTCAGGGGACAGGCCCCCGCAGCCCTGTCCCGCTCACAGGGACTGGCCCCCGCAGCCCTGAGCCGCTCACAGGGACTGGCCGCCGCAGCCCGACCCGCTCACAGGGACTGGCCCCTGCAGCCCTGTCGTGCTGACAAGGATTTGCCCCCTGCAGCCCTCTCCCGCTCACAGGGACCTGCCCCCGCAGCCCTGACCCGCTCACAGGGACCGGCCCCCGCAGCCCTGACCCGCTCACAGGGACCGGCCTCCGCAGCCCTGACCCGCTCACAGCGTCTTGCCTCCCATCCCTCTGACACAGGTCACCCCTTGCTCAGAAATGGTCCCAATTATCCATGAACCGGAAATCCAGCCCCCTGTGCCAGCTCCTTAACCATGCATTTTCATCTCACCTATCTTTCTCTGACTTAACTCACTAACATGTGGCACTCGTGGTAACCCATAAATTATTACCCTCTCGGTCCTGCCTTTCAGCCTCTTTGCTAACTCCTTGTACACAGTCCGCAGGATGTCATCCCTCTTTCTGCCTATGTCATTGGTACCAACGTGCACAGTGGCCTCTGGCTGCTCACCCTCCCCCTTAAGAATTTCTGGCACCCAATCAGAGATGCCCTTGACCTTGGCAGCAGGGATGCAACACGCAGCCCTGGTGTCTCAAATGTGGCTACAGAATCTATGCCCCCAACGAATGAGTCTCCAACCACGTTCGCTCACTTGGATTTGCCTGACCCTGTCCCACAGCAGGGTGGTTTGTACCATGGACCTGGCTACTGCTGATTGTATAACTGACCCAGTTTAGTTTTAGATCAGTGTTAACCTTGGTTTCGTGGATAGCCAAGCACCTGAGTCGTCTACAATACAGGAGAAATACATTCTTCAGCTCACGGATTCTGTGACAGTCAAGGACAAGCACTGAATTGTTCTAACCTCATTTCCAACACCTGGCCCATAGCCTTGCATGGCTTGGATAGCACTTGCACGTTTAAAAAAAAAATACATGTAAGGATGATGTGAGGGTAAGGACATGGAATTTTTTTGATGTGGTCATATTCTCTCTTGTTGGAGCTGATTGCTGCTTAGCACTTGTGTGGCGCAATTTAACTCAACCTTTATCAGGCCAAGCCTGATCGTTGTCCAAGTCTCACTGTATTTTCTCACCGTTGACTTCACTGTTGGGCCTAACCAACATTTTGTACATACCCTGCCTATTCTGAAACTCTATCACTTAATATTAAGTCTAATAAAGACAAGTATCCAATGTGCCTTCCAAACCACTTCAACGACCTGGTCCATTACATTGGGGGATCAACAGGCATGCACATCAAGATCCTGAGATCCCTCTGATCATTGGTGCTTGTGAGGTCTGTATGATTCATCATGGGCTCCAAAATCTGTTTGTGCTGTGTCACCTGATCCTTATCCCGTTTGTCCTTACATGAAATAATGTTCACAAACGCTTCTCAAAAATTCTTCCCAATCCTACTTTTTGCAATCATGACACAGGTGAGCATAAAACTTGGAACACGACAGCAACAGGAATGTGCCCTTTGGCCCACCATGTTGGGCCAAACATGACAACAAATGAAATAATCCCTTCTGCCTGTCCTTGATCCATAGTCCTCCATTCCTTACCTATTCGCGCACTTAACTAAAAGTCCCTTTTAAATGCTTTCATCGTATCTGCATCCACTACCACCCCGGGCACTGTATTCCACACTTTTAACATGCTCAGTGTGAAATATTTGCCCCTCACATCTCTTTTGAACTTCCCCCCTCTCAGCTTAAATGCATGCCCCCTAATAGTGGACACTTCAACTCCGGGGGAGAAATTTTCTGACCGTTAGCTGTATTTATGTATCTCCTAATTTTATAGACTTCTATCAAGCCTGCCCTCAGCTTCTACTGCTCCAGAGAAAATGAAGAGTTTTTCCAGCTTCTCCCTCTCGTTCATACCCTCTATTCCAGTCAGCATGCTGGTAAATCTCTTCTGCACCCTGTCCAAAGCCTGCACGTCCTTAGTGTAATGTGGTGGCCAGAATTGAATGCAATACTCTGTGTGGTCTCACCAAAGTCTTGTAAAGCTGCAATGTGACATCCTGACTCTTGCACTGAGTTCCCCTATGAATAAAGGCAAGCATGCGATATGCCTTCTTGACCACCCTATCTACTTGTGTGGCTACTGTCAGGGAGTTATGGTCTAGGACCCCAAGATCCCTCTGGACATCACTGCTGTTTGGGGTCCTGCCATTAACTGTGTATCCCTTTCCTTAACACTTGGTCTCCTAAAATGCAACACCTCATGCCTGCCCAGATTAAATTCCATCGGCCATTTCTCCGCTCGTGTTTGCAATTGGTCTGTATCTTGCTGTGTCCTTTGACAACCTTCCATGCTGTCCACAAGTCCACTGGTCCTTATATCATCTGCAAACTTAGTGATCCCCCATCTGCATTTGCAACCAAGTCATTTACACATATCACAAACAGCAGAAATCACATCGATGCGGAACACCACTCGTCACTGAGCTGCAGCCAGAAAAACAGCTTTCCACCACTGAGACGGCAAGAACTGCAGATGCTGGAATCAGAGTTAACCAAGTGTGGAGCTGGAGGAACGCAGCAGGTCAGGCAGCATCAGAGGAACAGGAAAGCTGACGTTGTTGATGCTGCCTGGCCTGCTGTGTTCCTCCAGCCCTATACTGTGTTATCTTTGTCAGCCTTCCACCGCTACCGTCTGCCTTATATGGGCAGGCCAAGTCACCATGGATCTCATGGATCTTAATCTTCTGGATGAGCATACCATGAGGGACCTTATTGAAAACCTTCGTAAAATCCATGTATATGTTATCAACTGTTCGATCCGAATTGATCACCCTTGTCACCTCCGTGAAAACTTCAACTGACTTGGTAAGACATAACCTGCCTTGCATAATACCATGCTGGCTGTCCCTTATTAGCCCATACTTTTGAGACATGAGACACTCGCCAGTCTGTAGTTTCCTGGAAAGTCCCTGTTTTCCTGCTTGAACAGAGGAATGACTTTATCCACTCACCAGTCTCCGCAACCCCTCCAGTGCCTGGCAAGGATATCAGATCCTGTTGAAAGTGGTGTGTTGATGCATTTGTGTCATGATTGTGTTTTGTTTCAGCCCTAACATTGAAAGCAGTGTAAGAATGTCTTTGTGCAGCAGGCGAGGTGTGATGAGACTGAGCCTTCATACAATTGCAAGATGTTGAAAATTTGCCATTATTTATGAAAACAGTGATAAATTTCCATGATCAACATTTCTGTTACACTGCAATGATTATCCCGTGGCATGTAAAATCAGAAAGATACGATAAAATGAGACTGGGTCATATGCAGGGAGAATGTTTGCCTTTCATGTCTGTAGAAGTAGTGAAATATTTCCGTGAATCTAAAAGTCACTTTTCCATTCATTGAAGGACACAATCATCGCCTTGGAAGCTTCATCACGATACTACTTTGCATTTCTGAAGAGGGAAGAAGAAATCAACATGAAAATTCAATTCCATGGTTTTGGAAGTCCCATTGAGAACACGATTCATTTGCGCCGGCATAATGCTCTGACCGAGAAAGAATTGAAGGTGAGTTTGTAGTTTGGAAGATCGCAGCAATTTATGCATCAACTTCTTCATCGATAATGTTCCATTGCTTTCAAACTGCATTTTCCACTCTGCAAGATAATAACTGTGAGAACGAGCAACAGCATCGGTAGGTGGTCTATGGGGAATGCAATGTTACAAAACCCGATCCATTCAACAACATATTTCAGATATGTCAACAAATTAAATATTCCAGCACAGGATAAAACAAGGAAGATGAGAGTGAGGAGGCAATAGCTCTGATGACAAAAGAACAGAAATTTACCTTTATCCATTCGAGCAAAAAAGCAGGCACGCAAATAAATAATCATCTAACAATGCACATGTGCAACGGAGGCGACAGGGGGACTAAAAATGCCGAATTGTTGTCATGCGTATTGCTGAAAGGATGATTGAAACAGAATCTGTGGTAAATTTGAAGAAATACAGATGATGCATCTCAGGATGTTGGAGGAAGAACATTTATGGACTGAGGCAAATTGTATTGCCCTTTTCAGGAGTTATTGGGTTCATAATGAATTGAAACACTTCCTTCTGTGCTGAAAGCTTTAGTTTAGTTGCAGCTGGATGACAATTTCTGTTCCTGGTAGTATTTAGCAAACTGTTAAAAGTGAATGTCACTGCACAGAATTCCAAACATGACTCCAATCAGGAGAGAAAATATCCAAGGTGTGTGATGAGTTGTATCCTCTCATGTTGAACAGCGCAGCGACAGATACAATGGAGGCACTGATGATAATGTTCCAAGAATCCTTAGATTGTGGAAAATTCGCAGAGGATTGAAAGATGGTGAACATAACACCATTATTACAAAGATACTTGGACAAAATAGTAAGCAAGTATTGCCAATTTAGGTCAACCTGGGTCGATGTTCATGCCGGCAATGAAAGATGAAATAACAGGGTACTGAGTGTGCTATAACATCCTACAGAGTGAACATCCTTTCATAACGGGGAAATAATACTTGACAAACTTGCTACAGTGCTTTGAGAAGGAAACAAACATTACTGATGAAGGACCACCAGTTGATGTCGTACATTGAGATTTCAACAAAGCATTTGATAAGGTACAGCTCGTAAGGTGTCTCGAAGGAAAAGAGCCCGTGTGTTCAACGGTAGTATGTTCGGATGGACAGAGGACTGCATCGTTAATAGAAGTAGAGTTGTAGCAGCAAGATGGTAACTGACAAGTCATGTACAGCCACAGAGCGAATGCTGCGGAGGCCGTACACCTCATGTTGACTGGGTTGATTTTGGAAATGGCGGAGGGGATTGCTATGCTTAGGAAAGTTGGGCAGGCAGGGACTACGTTCATTGGCGTTTTTAAGATTGAAAACAATCTTATTTTTTCAACATTTAAGATTCTTAAGAGGCTTGATAGTGTATATCCGTAGAGATTACTCCCATTTGTGAAAGATTTTACGACCAGAGGCCACATTTTCAAATTGGTTGCCCATTAATTCAGGGAAGAATTACTTCTTTCAGGTTGCAGCAATTTATTGAACACTTTGGCAGAGAAGGTTTTAGAGGTAATGCCTCTAACCGTCAAACCATTTACAACAAAGTCCATTTCTGGTTAGTATTAATTAATGCAGTTAACATTTTTAGCTCGACATGATTGCACAATGGAGTCAATAAGAAAATTCCATCTGATATTCCACATTAATTTTAAGTGGATATTAAAGCAGCTCATTTCTTTTTCACGCTGTATGCTGCTTTTAAGAATGGTTGTCTTATTGTCGAAATGTTTAGCTTTGACTCCATGGCTTCTTCCATTAGCTCACATTGAAACACATGTTTCTTCAGCCAAAAATGCACATTTACCCGGTGTAGCTTGACCAACCTTCCCCTGTGGTCGTTCCCCTGAAATCCCCTGCGGTAGCTCCCCTGAAAAACAACTATACCATTTTGGATACTGTTCCGGGGACGACTTCGCAGGGGTATGCAGTAGGGTGCAGGTCTCTGGCACAGAGTCTGTCCCTCTTGCACAGAAGGGGAGCGGGGATAGGAAGAGAGTGATAGTCATTGGGGACTCAATAGTTAGAGGGACTGATAGAAGATTTGCCGGGAACGAAAGAGACTCACGATTGGTGTGTTGCCGACCAGGTGCCAGGGTCTGTGATGTCTCGGATCGTGTGTTTAGGGTCCTGAGGGGAGAGGCTGACCAGCCCCAAGTCGTGATATACATAGGCACCAACGGCATAGGTAGAAAGAGGGATAGGGATGTCAGGCAGGATTTGAGGGAGCTAGGGTGGAAGCCGAGAGCTAGAACAAGCAGAGTGGTCATCTCTGGTTTGTCACCCGTACCACGTGATAGCGAGGCAAAGAACAGGGAGAGATTTCAGCTGAAGACGTGGCTGCAGGGATGGTGCAGGTGGGAGGGCTTCAGGTACATGGACAATTGGGGCTCGTTCTGGGGAAGGTGGGACCTGTACAAACAGGACGGTCTCCACTTGAATGAGAGGGGCACGAATATCCTGGGTGGGAAATTGGCGAGTGCCATTCGGTTGGATTTAAACTAGCTCAGAAGGGGGATGGGAAACTGAGGTGTAGTCCCAGTACACAGGAGGATGAGCGTAGGGAGGACATGGTCAGGACCTCACTGTCACAGGAGTGTGCTGGCAGACAGCAAGCTGGATTGAAGTGTGACGACTTTAATGCCGGGAGTATCCGGAATAATGTAGGTGAGGTTGCAGCTTGGATAGGTACCTGGGACTTCGATGTTGTGGCCATTTCGGAGGCATGGATAGAGGAGGGTCAGGAATGGATGTTGCAGGTTCTCGTGTTTAGATCTTTCATTAAGGTCTGGGAAGGTGGTAAAAGAGGGGGAGGTGTGGCTTTGTTGGTCAAGGACAGTATAACGGCGGCTGAAAGAACCTTTGAGGACTTGTCTACTGTGGTGGTATGGGCTGAGGTTGCCAAGGAAGGTTTGTCGACTGAGCCAGTGTGGGTGGACGTTCGGAACAGCAAGGCAGCAGTCACTTCACTGGGGGTTTTCTACGGACCCCAAATAGCGGTTGGGAGATCGAAGAACTCATTGGCCGGCAGATTGTTGAAAAGTGCAAACGTATCAGGGTTGTTGTTATGGGTGACTTCAACTTTCCCAATATAGATTGAAACCTCCTGAGTGCAGATGGTTTGGATGGAGCCGTTTTTGTCAGGTGTGTTCAGGAGGGTTTCCTGACTCAGTATGTGGACAGGCCGAGGGGGGAGGCCATTTTGGATTTGGTGCTCGGCGATGAGCCAGGACAGGTGTCAGATCTCGTGGTGGGAGAACACTTTGGCGACAGTGACCGCAAGAGCCTCACATTTACCATAGCCATGGAAAGTGAAAGGAGCAGTTACCAGGGGAAGATATTTCACTGGGGTCAAGGAAACTATGATGCTATCAGACAGGAGTTGGGAAGTACAGATTGGGAGCAATTGTTCCACAGAAAGGGCGCAGCAGACATGTGGAGGCTGTTCAAGGAGCAGTTGTTGCGAGTGATGTATAAATTTGTTCCTCTGAGACAGGTAAGAAGGGGTAAGATTCAGGAGCCTTGGATGACGGGTACAGAGGTGCTTCTTGTCAAAAAGAAAAGGCAGCGTACGTAAGGTGGAGGAAGTGAGGGTCTGGCACAGCTTTAGAGTATTACAGGCCTGCTCGGAAGGAGCTCAAAAGATATTGCCTGTACAATTGTTACCTGTTACAACCTTTGCGTCCACGCTTGCTCATTCAATGGTGTCAAGATGCCAGCAGTGCATGTACCTTCTCCATCCCCTAATGCCGTCAGCTCGCACAAGACATAGTCCTTACTTAAAATCTTCTGATCAACCAACGTTCATTGTAATGGACATTTTAGTTGTCTGTCATGAAACGAAAACTGATTCTGACTGGCATGACCTGCAGTGCAAATGAATATAATCTGCGAAACGAGATTCCTTATGGGCTTGCAGCCGCTACAAATAATTGCTTTTCAAAGACGTTGCATACATACATTTTTTTCTCCTGTCACCTTAGATTATTTTTTTGTTTATGCATGTTGTGTGGGTTTCCAGTCAGGCCCATAAACTCAGGTTGATGCAGTCACTGTTACAACACGGTATTGAAGGAGAATTTGTGATCTTTGGAGTTTCATTCCAGTGTCTGAAGGAGTGCACCATCAAGCCACTTCAGAGCACTACTGGCGACGAATTGTTGCAAGTTTTCAAGTGTTACCGATCGTCACATAAAATATGGCCTTTTTGTTGTTGCGCTATTCATCTTAACTGCACCATATCTAGTATTTCGGCTTGGAAACTATTTCAATTTTTTTGATTTACTTATTCAAAATCATTTATGATTGTTGTCATGATATCTACAATATGTTATTTTGATTGGACATAGAGGATTGGATCTGTCTTAATGGAAATAATGTATGCGCTTATAAAACCCCTTCTGGGCAAGGTAGTTGCTCAGTGGTTAGAGCTGCTCATGCACTGGGGAGCCAATTGAGATTCCAGTCTTGGGTAACTATCTGTGTTGAATTGACACGTCCTCCCCGCGTCTGCGAGGGGCTTCTGCCAGGTGCTGCAGTTTCCTCCCATTGTTCAAAGATGTGCAGGTCCTTATATGTGATTTGTGAAGCATTTCTTAAATGTTTCAATCCTGCCAGCATCCAGTGCCTTGGACAAAATAACTGGAGATGAATAAAAGATACTGTGCCTTTTGACACCATTTCCTGCTGGATTTTCATCAATCCTGCTTTATATCGGTGACAACTTCCATGACCTTTTTTGATGCTATGTCTGAATTGACAGTCTAGTTCCAAATATTTGTTGTGTAGTATTACAAGGTCTCTGTTACAGCATACCCATGAATGTCCACTTCAAAAGATACTTCCATATCATAGAATCCCTACGGTGTGGAAACAAGCCCCTTTTGACCCAAGAAGTCCACGGCCACGCTCCAAAGAGCATCTCACCCTGACTCATCCCCCGACCCTTTCCTCAGTAACCGTACGTTTCCCATGACTAACACACCTAATCTACACATCCCTAAACACAATGGGCAAGTTTGGCATGGCCCATACACCGAGCCTGCACATCTTTGGACTGTGGGAGGAAACCAGAGCACCCAGCAGGAACCCATGCAGGCATGGGCAGAATGTACAAACTCCGCACAGAAAATCGTCCAACGGTGGGATCGAACCTGGGTCCCTGGCGCTGTGAGTCAGCAGTGCTAACCACTGAGCCACCGTGCTGCCCTTGGAGTTAGACAGAGCTTGCTTGTTCCTGGGTGGCCTCAAACTGCCAACCTCCACTTAGTGGCAAAAGTGCTGACCAACTGCACTCATCTTCACTGGTTTTTGCTTTGTATCATTGAATTCAATTCTTCAAACTCTATGATAAATATTTAAATTTCCATTGATATGTGAGCGTTGTTTTTAGTACGCAGTATTGGTTTATTATGTTTCATTGGTACATAATTAATATTGTATGTATATGCAAATGGGCAAGTTGGTAATGATGCAGTCCGCAGACCTGGAGGATAATAACACTGTCCTTCAATCGCCCACGATGCCCTCTGCAAATTGGTAGAAAACAAAAATTTCTAAAAAATTCATCTCTCCTCCCGTCAGTCGATCAAAATTAATTCAGGATTTTGTACAGGCCAATAAGCGTAAGATTACACGAGCCTAAACAAAACTACTGGCTCATATTAGTTCAGAAAAGTGAAAGGGCAACAATAGAGGTAGGAGGAACTGCAGATGCTGGAGAATCTGAGATAAGAAGGTGTAAAGCTGGATGAACACAGCAGGCCAAGCAGTATCATCCGGCTCTACACCTTGTTGTCTCAGATTCTCCAGCGCCAATTTTCTGAAGTAGGGTCTCGTTCCGAAACATCAGCTTTCTTGCTTCTCTGATGCTGCTTGACCTGCTGTGTTCATCCAGCTCTCCACCTTGGGCAACAATAGAGTATGTTTTAAGTCACTAGATATGTTACGTGGGTTTGTCTTCCTTAGGGTGGACAATGGGATGCAGTGACTGAGGACAATGGGATGCAGTGACTGAGGGCAATGGGATGCAGTGACTGAGGGCAATGGGATGCAGTGACTGAGGACAATGGGATGCAGTGACTGAGGGCAATGGGATGCAGTGATTGAGGACAATGGGATGCAGTGACTGAGGGGAATGTGATGCAGTGACTGAGGGAAATGGGATGCAGTGACTGGGAATTGGGACGCTGTGGCTGAGTGAAATGGGACGCAGTGACTGATGGAAAGGAGATGCAGTGACTGAGGAAATGGGACGCGGTGACGGATGGAAATGGGATGCTCTGACTGAGTGTAAAGTGAAGCTTTGAGTGAAATGGGATGCAGTGGCTGTGTGAAATGGGATGCAGTGGCTGTGTGAAATGGGATGCAGTGACTGGTGGAAATGAGATGCTCTGACTTAGGGAAAGGAAATGCAGTGTCTGTGGGAAATGGGATGCTGCGACTGAGGGTGATGGGATGCAGTGACTGATGGAAATGGATGCAGTGACTGAGTGAAATGGGAGGCGGTGACTGAGTGAAATGCGATGCAGTGACTGAGGTACTGGGATGGAGTGACTGAGTTAATAGGGATGCAGTGCCCGTGCGGGCTTGGGGTGCAGTGACTTAGGGAAATGGGATACAGTGCCTGAGTGAAATGTGACGCACTGACTGAGTGAAATCGGATGCAGTGACAGAGTGGAATGGGATGCAGTAACTGCGTGAAATGGGATGCAATGAATGAGTGAAATGAGATGCAGTGTCTGATGGAAATGGGATGCAGTGACTGAGCGACATGAGCTGCAGTGTCTGATGGAAATGTGACGCAGTAACTGAGGGAAATGGGATGCAGTGACTGAGGGACATGGCATACTGTGACTCAGGATAATGGGATGCAGTGACTGAGGGGAATGGGATGCAGTGAGTGTGGGAAACTGAATACAGCGTCTGAGAGATACGGGAAACAGTGACTGAGGGAAATGTGATGCAGTGACTGAGGGAAATGTGATGCAGTGACTGAGGAAAATGTGATGCAGTGACTGAGGGAAATGGGATGCAGTGACTGAGGGGAATGGGATGCAGTGAGTCTGGGAAATTGAATGCGGCGTCTGAGAGATACGGGAAACAGTGACTGATGAAAATGGGATGCAGTGATTGAGTGAAATGTGATGCAGTGATTGAGTGAAATGTGCTGCAGTGACTGAGTGAAATGGGCTGCAGTGACTGTTGGAAATGGGATGCAGTGATTGAGTGAAATGGGATGCAGTGACTGAGTGAAATGAGATGCAGTGACTGAGTGAAATGCGATGCAGTGACTGTTGGAAATGGGATGCAGTGTCTGAGGGAAATGGGATGCAGTGACTGACGGAAATGGGATGCAGTCAGTGAGTGAAATGAGATGCAGTGACTGAATGAAGTGAGATGCAGTGACTGAGGACAAGGGGATGCAGTGACTGAGGGACATGGGATGCAGTGACTGAGGGACATGGGATGCAGTGACTGAGGGACATGGGATGCAGTGACTGTGGGAAATGGCATACTGTGACTCAGGGTAATGGGATGCAGTGACTGAGGGGAATGGGATGCAGTGAGTGTGGGAAATTGAATACAGCGTCTGAGAGATACGGGAAACAGTGACTGATGGAACTGGGATGCAGTGAATGTGGGACATGGGATGCAGTGATTGAGTGAAATGTGATGCAGTGACTGAGTGAAATGTGATGCAGTGACTGAGTGAAATGCGATGCAGTGACTGAGGGAAATGGGATGCAGTGACTGAGGGAAATGGGATGCAGTGACTGAGGGAAATGAGATGCCAAGACTGAGTGAACTGGGATGCAGTGACTGATGGAAATGGTATGCAGTGACTGAGGGAAATGGGATGCGGTGACTGACGGAAATGGGATGCAGTGACTGAGGGACATGGGATGCACTGACTGAGGGACATGGGATGCACTGACTGAGGGACATGGGATGCACTGACTGAGGCACATGGGATGCAGTGACAGAGGTAGTGGGAAGGAGTGACTGAGTTAATAGGGAATCAGTGCCCGAGCGGGCTTGGGGTGCAGTGACTGAGGGAAATGGGAGACAGTGCCTGACCGAAAAGGGACGCACTGACTGAGTGAAATGACATGCAGTGACTGTGGGACATGGGATGCAGTGACTGAGGGACATGGGATGCACTGACTGAGGGAAATGGGATGCAGTGACTGAGGGAAATGAGATGCCGAGACTGAGTGAACTGGGATGCAGTGACTGAAGGAAATGGTATGCAGTGTCTGTTGGAAATGGGATCCTGCGACTGAAGGTAATGGGATGCAGTGACTGAGGGTAATGGGATGCAGTGACTGAGGGTAATGGGATGCAGTGACTGAGTGAAATGGGATGCAGTGACTGATTGAAATGTGATGCAGTGACTGAGGGTAATGGGATGCAGTGACTGAGTGAAATGGGATGCAGCGAATGAGGACAATGGGATGCAGTGACTGAGGACAATGGGATGCAGTGACTGAGTGAAATGGGATGCAGTGACTGAGGACAATGGGATGCAGTGACTGAGGGGAATGTGATGCAGTGACTGAGGGAAATGGGATGCAGTGACTGGGAATTGGGACGCAGTGACTGAGTGAAATGGGAAGCAGTGACTGAGTGAAATGGGACGCCAGTGACTGATGGAAAGGAGATGCAGTGACTGATTGAAATGGGATGCAGTGACTGAGTGAAATGGGACTGCCGTGACTGTGGAAAGGAGAAGCAGTGACTGAGGAAAGGGGACGCGGTGACGGATGGAAATGGGATGCTCTGACTGAGTGTAAAGTGAAGCTTTGAGTGAAATGGGATGCCGTGGCTGTGTGAAATGGGATGCAGTGGCTGTGTGAAATGGGATGCAGTGACTGGTGGAAATGAGATGCACTGACTTAGGGAAAGGAAATGCAGTGTCTGTGGGAAATGGGATGCTGCGACTGAGGGTGATGGGATGTAGTGACTGAGTGAAATGCGATGCAGTGACTGAGGTACTGGGAAGGAGTGACTGAGTTAATAGGGATGCAGTGCCCGTGCGGGCTTGGGGTGCAGTGACTTAGGGAAATGGGATATAGTGCCTGAGTGAAATGTGACGCACTGACTGAGTGAAATCGGATGCAGTGACTGAGTGGAATGGGATGCAGTGACTGTGGGACGTGGGATGCAGTGACTGTGGGACGTGGGATGCAGTGACTGAGGGAAATGGGATGCAGTGACTGAGGGAAATGGGATGCAGTGACTGAGGGAAATGGGATGCAGTGACCGAGTGAAATGAGATGCAGTGACTGAGCGAAATGGGATGCACTATTTTTGGGAAGTACGATGCAATCACTGATTGAAATGAGATGCAGAGACTGTGGGAAAGGAGATGCTGTGACGATGGGAAATGGGATGCAGTGACTGTGTGAAATGGGATGCAGTGACTCAGTGAAATGTGATTCAGTCACTGAGTGAAATATGAATCACTCACTGAGTGTACTGTGATTCAGTCACTGACTGAACTGTGATGCAGTCACTGAGTGAACTGTGATGCAGTCACTGAGTGAAATGGGATGCAGTGGCTGAGGGAAATGTGATGCAGTGACTGAGTGAAATGGGATGCAGTGACTGAGGGAAATGGGATGCAGTGACAGAGTGACATGAGCTGCAGTGTCTGATGGAAATGTGATGCAGTACCTGAGGGAAATGGGATGCAGTGACTGAGGTAGTGGGAATGAGTGACTGAGTTCATGGGGATGCAGTGCCCGAGCGGACTTGCGGTGCAGTGAGTGAGGGAGATGGGATACAGTGCCTTAGTGAAATGAGATGCAGTGACTGAGGGAAATGGGATGCAGTGATTGAGTGAAATGGGATGCAGTGACTGAGTGACATGGGAAGCACTGACTGAGTGAAATGCGATGCAGAGACTGAAGGAAAGGAGATGCTCTGACTATGGGAAATGGGATGCAGTGAGTGTGGGAAATTGAATGCAGCGCCTGTGAGATACGGGAAACAGTGACTGATGGAAATGGAATGCAGTGACTATGGTGAAGGTGATGCAGTGACTGAGTGAAATGGGATGCAGTGACTGTGTGAAATGTGATGCAGTGTCTGAGTGAAATGTGATGCAGTGACTGAGTCAAATGGGATGCAGTGACTGAGGGACATGAGATGCAGTGACTGAGTGAAATGGGACGCTTTGACTGAGGGAAATGGGACGCTTTGACTGAGGGAATTGGGACGCTTTGACTGAGGGAAATGGGATGCAGTGCCTGAGTGAAATGGGATGCAGTGCCTGAGTGAAATGGGATGCAGTGACTGAGTGAAATGGGATGCAGTGACTGAGTGAAATGTGTTGCAGTCACTGAGTGAAATGGGATGCATTGCTGATTGAAATGGGCTGCAGTGACTGAGAGAAATGGGCTGCAGTGACTGAGAGAAATGGGCTGCAGTCACTGAGTGAAATGTGTTGCAGTCACTGAGTGAAATGGGATGCAATCACTGAGTGAAATGTGTTGCAGTCACTGAGTGAAATGGGATGCATTACTGATTGAAATGGGCTGCAGTGACTGAGAGAAATGGGCTGCAGTCACTGAGTGAAATCTGTTGTAGTCACTGAGTGAAATGTGATGCATCACTGAGTTGAATGGGATGCAGTGACTGAGGGATATGAGATGCAGGGACTGAGTGAAATGAGATGCAGTCACTGAGTGAAATGAGATGCAGTCACTGAGTGAAATGTGTTGCAGTCACTGAGTGAAATGTGATGCATCACTGAGTGGAATGGGATGCAGTGACTGAGGGATATGAGATGCAGGGACTGAGTGAAATGAGATGCAGTGACTGAGGGAAAAGGGATTCAGTATTTTTGGGAAGTCGGATGCAATCACTGAGTGAAATGCGATCCAGAGACTGTGGGAAAGGAGATGCTGTGACTGTGGGAAATGGGATGCAGTGAGTGTGGGAAATTGAATGCAGCGTGTGTGAGATACGGGGAACAGTGAGTGATGAAAATGGGATGCAGTGACTATGGTGAAGGAGATGCAGTGATTGAGTGAAATGGGATGCAGTGACAGAGTGAAATGGGATGCAGTGTCTGCGTGAAATGCAGTGCAGTGACTGCGTGAAATGGGATGCAGTGACTGCTTCAAATGGGATGCATCACTGAGTGAAATGGGATGCAGTGACTGAGTGAAATGGGATGCAGTGTCTGCGGGAAATGGGATGTAGTGACTGAGTGAAATGGGATGCATCACTGAGTGAAATGGGATGCATCACTGAGTGTAATGGGATGCAGTCTCTGAGTGAAATGGGATGCATCACTGAGTGAAATGGGATGCAGTGACTTAGGGAAATGGGATGAAGTGTCTGAGTGAAATGTGATGCAGTGACTGAGTGAAATGGGATGCAGTCTCTGAGTGAAATGGGATGCAGTTGCTGAGGGACGTGGGATGCAGTGAATGAGGGACGTCGGATGCAGTGACTGAGTGAAATGGGATTGCCGTGACTGTGGAAAGGAGATGCAGTGACTGAGGAAATGGGATGCAGTGACTGAGGGAAATGGGAAGCAGTGACTGAGGGAAATGGGATGCAGTAACTGAGGGAAATGAGATGCCGAGACTGAGTGAACTGGGAGGCAGTGACTGATGGAAATGGTATGCAGTGACTGATGGAAATGGGATGCAGTGTCTGTTGGAAATGGGATCCTGCGACTGAAGGTAATGGGATGCAGTGACTGAGTGAAATGGGATGCAGTGACTGAGGGGAATCGGATGCAGTGACTGAGGACAATGGGATGCAGTGACTGAGAGGAATGTGATGCAGTGACTGAGGGAAATGTGATGCAGTGACTGAGGGAAAGAGGATGCAGTGACTGGTAATTGGGATGCAGTGACTATGGAAAATGGGACGCAGTGACTGAGTGAAATGGGACGCAGTGACTGATGGAAAGGAGATGCAGTGACTGAGTGAAATGGGATGCAGTGACTGAGTGAAATGGGATGCAGTGACTGTGGAAAGGAGATGCAGTGATGAGGAAATGGGACGCGGTGACGGATGGTAATGGGATGCTCTGACTGAGTGTAAAGTGAAGCATTGAGTGAAATGGGATGCAGTGGCTGTGTGAAATGGGATGCAGTGTCTGAGTGAGATGGGATGCAGTGTCTGAGTGAGATGGGATGCAGTGTCTGAGTGAGATGGGATGCAGTGTCTGAGTGAGATGGGATGCAGTGTCTGAGTGAGATGGGATGCAGTGTCTGAGTGAAATGGGATGCAGTTAATGAGTGAAATGAGATGCAGTGACTGATGGAAATTGAATGCAGTGACAGAGTGACATGAGCTGCAGTGCCTGATGGAATTGCGATGCAGTTACTGTGGGACATGGGATGCAGTGGCTGAGGTCCTGGGAAGGAGTGACTGAGTTAATAGGGATTCAGTGCCCGAACGGGCTTGGGGTACAGTGACTGAGGGAAATGGGATACAGTGGCTGAGAGAAATGAGACGCACTGTCTTAGTGAAATGGGATGCAGTGAGTGAGGGACATGGGATGCAGTGAGTGAGGGACATGGGATGCACTGACTGAGGGAAGTGGGATGCAGTGACTGAGGGAAATCGGATGCAGTGACTGTTGTAAATGGGTTGCAGTGACCGATTGAAATGAGATGCAGTGACTGAGGGAAATGGGATGCAGTATTTGTGGGAAGTAGGATGCAATCACTGATTGAAATGAGATGCAGAGAATGAGGGAAAGGAGATGCTGTGTCTATGGGAAATGGGATGCAGTGAGTGTGGGAAATTGAATGCAGCGTTTGTGAGATACGGGCACCAGTGACTGATGGAAATGGGATGCAGTGACTGTGGTGAAGGAGATGCCGTGATTGAGTGAAATAGGATGCAGTGACTGAGTGAAATGTGATGCAGTGACTGAGTGAAATGGGATGCAGTGACTGCGTGAAATGCGATGCAGTGACTGCGTGAAATGGGATGCAGTGACTGCGTGAAATGGGATGCAGTGACTGCTTCAAATGGGATGCAGTGACTGCGTGAAATGGGATGCAGTGACTGCTTCAAATGGGATGCAGTGACTGAGTGAAATGGGATGCAGTCACTGAGTGAAATGGGATGCATTACTGATTGAAATGGGCTGCAGTGACTGAGACAAATGGGACGCAATGACTGAGGGAAATGGGACGCTTTGACTGAGGGAAATGGGACGCTTTGACTGAGGGAATTGGGATGCTTTGACTGAGTGAAATGGGATGCAGTGCCTGAGTGAAATGGGATGCAGTGCCTGAGTGAAATGGGATGCAGTGACTGAGTGAAATGTGTTGCAGTCACTGAGTGAAATGGGATGCAGTCACTGAGTGAAATGGGATGCAGTCACTGAGTGAAATGGGATGCATTACTGATTGAAATGGGCTGCAGTGACTGAGAGAAATGGGCTGCAGTGATTGAGAGAAATGGGCTGCAGTCACTGAGTGAAATCTGTTGTAGTCACTGACTGAAATGTGATGCATCACTGAGTTGAATGGGATGCAGTGACTGATGGATATGAGATGCAGGGACTGAGTGAAATGAAATGCAGTCACTGAGTGAAATGTGTTGCAATCACTGAGTGAAATGTGATGCATCACTGAGTGGAATGGGATGCAGTGACTGAGGGATATGAGATGCAGGGACTGAGTGAAATGAGATGCAGTGACTGAGGGAAAAGGGATTCAGTATTTTTGGGAAGTAGGATGCAATCACTGAGTGAAATGCGATCCAGAGACTGTGGGAAAGGAGATGCTGTGACTGTGGGAAATGGGATGCAGTGAGTGTGGGAAATTGAATGCAGCGTGTGTGAGATACGGGGAACAGTGAGTGATGAAAATGGGATGCAGTGACTATGGTGAAGGAGATGCAGTGATTGAGTGAAATGGGATGCACTGTCTGCGTGAAATGCGGTGCAGTGACTGCGTGAAATGCGGTGCAGTGACTGCGTGAAGTGGGATGCAGTGACTGCTTCAAATGGGATGCATCACTGAGTGAAATGGGATGCAGTGACTGAGTGAAATGGGATTCAGTGACTGATTGAAATGGGATGAAGTGACTGAGTGAAATGTGATGCAGTGACTGAGTGAAATGCAATGCAGTGACTGAGTGAAATGCGATGCAGTGAATGAGTGAAATGAGATGCAGTGACTGATGGAAATTGAATGCAGTGACAGAGTGACATGAGCTGCAGTGCCTGATGGAATTGCGATGCAGTTACTGTGGGACATGGGATGCAGTGGCTGAGGTCCTGGGAAGGAGTGACTGAGTTAATAGGGATTCAGTGCCCGAACGGGCTTGGGGTACAGTGACTGAGGGAAATGGGATACAGTGGCTGAGAGAAATGAGACGCACTGTCTTAGTGAAATGGGATGCAGTGAGTGAGGGACATGGGATGCAGTGAGTGAGGGACATGGGATGCACTGACTGAGGGAAGTGGGATGCAATGACTGAGGGAAATCGGATGCAGTGACTGTTGTAAATGGGTTGCAGTGACCGATTGAAATGAGATGCAGTGACTGAGGGAAATGGGATGCAGTATTTGTGGGAAGTAGGATGCAATCACTGATTGAAATGAGATGCAGAGAATGAGGGAAAGGAGATGCTGTGTCTATGGGAAATGGGATGCAGTGAGTGTGGGAAATTGAATGCAGCGTTTGTGAGATACGGGCACCAGTGACTGATGGAAATGGGATGCAGTGACTGTGGTGAAGGAGATGCCGTGATTGAGTGAAATAGGATGCAGTGACTGAGTGAAATGTGATGCCGTGACTGAGTGAAATGGGATGCAGTGACTGCGTGAAATGCGATGCAGTGACTGCGTGAAATGGGATGCAGTGACTGCGTGAAATGGGATGCAGTGACTGCGTGAAATGGGATGCAGTGACTGCTTCAAATGGGATGCAGTGACTGAGTGAAATGGGATGCAGTCACTGAGTGAAATGGGATGCATTACTGATTGAAATGGGCTGCAGTGACTGAGAGAAATGGGACGCAATGACTGAGGGAAATGGGACGCTTTGACTGAGGGAAATGGGACGCTTTGACTGAGGGAATTGGGATGCTTTGACTGAGTGAAATGGGATGCAGTGCCTGAGTGAAATGGGATGCAGTGCCTGAGTGAAATGGGATGCAGTGACTGAGTGAAATGTGTTGCAGTCACTGAGTGAAATGGGATGCAGTCACTGAGTGAAATGGGATGCAGTCACTGAGTGAAATGGGATGCAGTCACTGAGTGAAATGGGATGCATTACTGATTGAAATGGGCTGCAGTGACTGAGAGAAATGGGCTGCAGTGATTGAGAGAAATGGGCTGCAGTCACTGAGTGAAATCTGTTGTAGTCACTGACTGAAATGTGATGCATCACTGAGTTGAATGGGATGCAGTGACTGATGGATATGAGATGCAGGGACTGAGTGAAATGAAATGCAGTCACTGAGTGAAATGTGTTGCAATCACTGAGTGAAATGTGATGCATCACTGAGTGGAATGGGATGCAGTGACTGAGGGATATGAGATGCAGGGACTGAGTGAAATGAGATGCAGTGACTGAGGGAAAAGGGATTCAGTATTTTTGGGAAGTAGGATGCAATCACTGAGTGAAATGCGATCCAGAGACTGTGGGAAAGGAGATGCTGTGACTGTGGGAAATGGGATGCAGTGAGTGTGGGAAATTGAATGCAGCGTGTGTGAGATACGGGGAACAGTGAGTGATGAAAATGGGATGCAGTGACTATGGTGAAGGAGATGCAGTGATTGAGTGAAATGGGATGCACTGTCTGCGTGAAATGCGGTGCAGTGACTGCGTGAAATGCGGTGCAGTGACTGCGTGAAGTGGGATGCAGTGACTGCTTCAAATGGGATGCATCACTGAGTGAAATGGGATGCAGTGACTGAGTGAAATGGGATTCAGTGACTGATTGAAATGGGATGAAGTGACTGAGTGAAATGTGATGCAGTGACTGAGTGAAATGCAATGCAGTGACTGAGTGAAATGCGATGCAGTGAATGAGTGAAATGAGATGCACTGACTGATGGAAATTGGATGCAGTGACAGAGTGACATGAGCTGCAGTGACTGAGTGAAATGAGATGCATTGTTTGATGGAAATATGATGCAGTAACTGACGGAAATGAGATGCAGTGACTGAGGGAAATGGGATGCAGTGACCAAGGGAAATGGGATGCAGTGACCGAGTGAAATGAGATGCAGTGACTGAGCGAAATGGGATGCAGTGACTGAGTGAAATGGGAAGCAGTGACTGAGGGACATGGGAAGCAGTGACTGAGGGAAATCGGATGCCGTGACTGAGGGAAATGGGATGCAGTGACTGAGTGAAAGGAGATGCACTGTCTGATGGAAATGTGATGCAGTGACAGAGTGACATGAGCTGCAGTGACAGAGGTACTGGGAAGGAGTGACTGAGTTAATAGGGAATCAGTGCCCGAGCGGGCTTGGGGTGCAGTGACTGAGGGAAATGGGATGCAGTGACCGAGTGAAATGAGATGCAGTGACTGAGCAAAATGGGATGCACTATTTTTGTGAAGTAGGATGCAATCACTGATTGAAATGAGATGCAGTGACTGTGGGAAAGAAGATGCTGTGATGGTGGGAAATGGGATGCAGTGACTGTGTGAAATGGGATGCAGTGACTCAGTGAAATGTGATTCAGTCACTGAGTGAAATGTGATTCCGTCTCTGAGTGAAATATGATGCACTCACTGAGTGTACTGTGATTCAGTCACTGAGTGAACTGTGATGCAGTCACTGGGTGAACTGTGATGCAGTCACTGAGTGAAATGGGATGCAGTGGCTGAGGGAAATGGGATGCAGTGACTGAGTGAAATGGGATGCAGTGACTGAGTGAAATGGGATGCAGTGACTGAGGGAAATGGGATGCAGTGACTGAGGGAAATGGGATGCAGTGACAGAGTGACATGAGCTGCAGTGTCTGATGGAAATGTGATGCAGTACCTGAGGGAAATGGGATGCAGTGACTGAGGTAGTGGGAATGAGTGACTGAGTTCATGGGGATGCAGTGCCCGAGCGGACTTGCGGTGCAGTGAGTGAGGGAGATGGGATACAGTGCCTTAGTGAAATGAGATGCAGTGACTGAGGGAAATGGGATGCAGTGACTGAGTGAAATGGGATGCAGTGACTGAGTGAAATGGGATGCAGTGACTGAGGGAAATGGGATGCAGTGACAGAGTGACATGAGCTGCAGTGTCTGATGGAAATGTGATGCAGTACCTGAGCGAAATGGGATGCAGTGACTGAGGTAGTGGGAATGAGTGACTGAGTTCATGGGGATGCAGTGCCCGAGCGGACTTGCGGTGCAGTGAGTGAGGGAGATGGGATACAGTGCCTTAGTGAAATGAGATGCAGTGACTGAGGGAAATGGGATGCACTGACTGAGTGAAATGCGATGCAGTGACTGCGTGAAATGAGATGCCTTGTTTGATGGAAATATGATGCAGTAACTGACGGAAATGAGATGCAGTGACAGAGTGAAATGGGATGCAGTGACTGAGGGACATGGGATGCAGTGACTGAGGGACATGGGATGCAGTGACTGAAGGACATGGGATGCAGTGACTGAGGGAAATGGGATGCAGTGACTGAGTGAAATGACATGCAGTGACTGAGTGAAATGAGATGCCCTGTTTGATGGAAATATGATGCAGTAATTGGACGGAAATGAGATGCAGTGACAGAGTGAAATGGGATGCAGTGACTGAGGGACATAGGATGCAGTGACTGAGGGACATGGGATGCGGTGACTGAGGGAAATGGGATGCAGTGACTGAGTGAAATGAGATGCAGTGTCTGAGGGACATGTGATGCAGTGACTGAGGGACATGGGATGCAGTGACACACGGACATGGGATGCACTGTCACACGGACATGGGATGCAGTGACTGAGAGAATTGGGATGCAATGACTGAGGAAAATGGGATGCAGTGACTGAGTGAAATGGGATGCAGTGACTGAGGGACATGGGATGCAGTGACTGAGGGACATGGGATGCAGTGACTGAGGGACATGGGATGCAGTGACTGAGGGACATGGGATGCAGTGACTGAGAGAATTGGGATGCAATGACTGAGGGAAATGGGATGCAGTGACCGACTGAAATGAGATGCTGTGACTGAGGGACATGTGATGCAGTGACTGAGGGACATGGGATGCAGTGACACACGGACATGGGATGCACTGTCACAGGGACATGGGATGCAGTGACTGAGAGAATTGGGATGCAATGACTGAGGGAAATGGGATGCAGTGACCGAGTGAAATGAGATGCTGTGACTGAGGGAAATGGGATGCAGTGACTGCGTGAAATGGGATGCAGTGAATTAGTGAAATGAGATGTAGTGACTGATGGAAATGTGATGCAGTTACTGTGGGACATGGGATGCAGTGACTGAGTGAATAGTGATGCAGTACCCGAGCGGGCTTGGGGTGCAGTGACTGAGGGAAATGGGATACAGTGCCTGAGTGCAATGTGATGCAGTAATTGAGGGAAATAGGATGCAGTGACTGAGGTACTGGGAAGGAGTGACTGAGGGAAATGGGATGCAGTGACTGACGGACATGGGATGCAGTGACTGAGGGAAATGGGATGCAACCACTGAGTGAAATGCGATGCAGAGACTGAGGGAAAGGAGATGCTGTCACGATGGGAAATGTGGATGCACTGAGTGTGGGAAATTGAATGCAGCGTCTGTGAGATACGGGAAACAGTGACTGATCGAAATTGGACGCAGTGACTGTGGGGAAGGAGATGCAGTCATTGAGTGAAATGGGATGCAGTGACTGAGTAAAATACGATGCAGTGACTGAGTGGAATGTGATGCAGTGACTGCTTGAAGTGGGATGCTGTGACTGTGGCGAAGGAGATGCAGTGACTGAGTGAAATGGGATGCAGTGACTGAGTTAAATGGGATGCAGTGACTGAGGGAAATGGGATGCAGTGACAGAGTGACATGAGCTGCCGTATCTGATGGAAATGTGATGCAGAACCTGAGGGAAATGGGATTCAGTGACTGAGGTAACAGGAAGGAGTGACTGAGTTCATCGGGGTGCAATGCCCGAGCGGACTCGGGGTGCAGTGAGTGACGGAAATGGGATACAGTGCCTGAGCGAAATGGGACGCACTGACTGAGTGAAATGGGATGCAGTGACTGAGGGACATGGGATGCATTGACTGAGGGAAATGGGATGCAGTGACTGTGGGAAATGGGATGCAGTGACTGAGTGAAATGAGATGCAGTGACTGAGGGAAAGGAGTCGCTGTGATTCTGGGAAATGGGATGCAGTGAGTGTCGGAAATTGAATGCAGCGCCTGTGAGATACGGGAAACTGTGACTGATGGAAATGGGATGCAGTGACTATGGTGAAGGAGATCCAGTGACTGAGTGAAATGGGATGCAGTGACTGAGTAAAATGTGATGCAGTGACTGAGTAAAATGTGATGCAGTGACTGAGTAAAATGTGATGCAGTGACTGAGTGAAATGGGATGCAGTGACTGAGTGAAATGGGATGCAGTGACTGAGGGAAATGGGATGCAGTGACCGAGTGAAATGAGATGCAGTGACTGAGGGAAATGGGATGCAGTGACTTAAGGAAAGGAAATGCAGTGTCTGTGGGAAATGGGATGCTGCGACTGAGGGAAATGGGATGGAGTGACTGACGGAAATGGGATGCACTGACTGAGTGAAATGAGATGCATTGTTTGATGGAAATATGATGCAGTAACTGACGGAAATGAGATGCAGTGACTGAGGGAAATGGGATGCAGTGACTGAGGGAAATGGGATGCAGTGACCAAGTGAAATGAGATGCAGTGACTGAGCGAAATCGGATGCAGTATTTGTGGGAAGTAGGATGCAATCACTGATTGAAGTGAGATGCAGAGTCTGAGGGAAGGGAGATGCTGTGTCTATGGGAAATGGGATACAGTGAGTGTCGGAAATTGAATGCAGCGCCTGTGAGATACGGGAACCAGTGACGAATGGAAATGGGATGCAGTGACTGAGGGAAATGGGATGCAGTGACTGAGTGAGATGGGATGCAGTGTCTGAGTGAGATGGGATGCAGTGTCTGATTGAAATGGGATGCAGTTAATGAGTGAAATGAGATGCAGTGACTGATGGAAATTGGATGCAGTTACTGTGGGACATGGGATTCAGTGACTGAGGTCCTGGGAAGTAGTGACTGAGTTAATAGGGATGCAGTGCCCGAGCCGGCTTGGAGTACAGTGACTGAGGGAAATGGGATACAGTGGCTGAGAGAAATGGGATGCACTGTCTTAGTGAAATGGGATGCAGTGGCTGAGTGAAATGGGATGCAGTAACTGGTGGAAATGGGATGCAGTCTCTGAGCGAAATGTGTTGCAGTCACTGACTGAAATTGGACGCATCACTGAGTGAAATGGGACGCAGTGACTGAGGGAAATGGGATGCAGTGACTGAGTGAAATGGGAAGCACTGACTGAGTGAAATGCGATGCAGTGACTCAGTGAAATGAGATGCCTTGTTTGATGGAAATATGATGCAGTAACTGACGGAAATGAGATGCAGTGACAGAGTGAAATGGGATGCAGTGCCTGAGGGACATGGGATGCAGTGACTGAGGGACAAATTCTGTATTACCAACTGATTACTGCCAAAATACTTCATTGGCTGTAAAGTGCTTTGGAATGTCCTGAGGTCATGAAAGGGAAGAAAGAGAAGGCTTTCTTTCTTAACATTGTGCATTTCACAGCTTTAGGATATCCCAAACAACTTCTGGCCAAGAGAATAGTTGAGAATTGGAGTCACTGTCGTAATGTGGAAACATGGCAGTCCATTTGTGCACAGTGAGATCTCACAAACGGCAACATCACAGTGACCAGAAAACCCCTTCAGTAATATCAGTTCAGAGCTTAGTATTGACCAAAACACCAGGATAACTCTGCTTGACAACAGAGGCATTATATTACCTGAGAGGGAATACGAGTATTTAACAACTAGACACCTGAAGCCACAATTTCCAAGGGTAGAGTGTTGGTTCGAATGGTATCATCCAAAGGTCAGCACCTCCAACAATGGAGCACTGGGTATGTTAGCCGAGATTTTCTTCTCAGGTCTATAGATCCTGACTTGAACAATGACATTCTGTCTTAACGGTTGGAGTGAAACCCACTGAGCTGCAGCTAATATCCAATGATTGATCTGTATAGTGAGTGAAAGGAAAATGGTGTAAACACCACACTGTGCAGCCTGCTCTCATTCACTCACTCGGAGCAAATTTTCAGAAACTTGCCAGTAGATTGTGAGTGCACCTTCTTATTAAGCTGCTGCTTGTAGCCGCTCCTGCCAGGAGACCTGCTGTCATGGTGTGCCAATTCTGTCTGTCTTATGCTACCCTCATACATCGGTTGTGGTTTGTTGGCAGCCATTCTGTGACACCACTCTGTGACCTGTTCCTGGGAAGATAGGGTTCTCCTGTGAGGAATGATCGGATCTGTACCGGTTGGAACTTAGAAGAATGAGAATTGACCCTATGGCAATATATAAAATCCTGAGGGGACTTGATACATTGTGTACAGGGAAAATGTTTCCTCTTGTGAGGGAATCTCAAAAAAGGGGGTACAATTTAAGAACAGGAGGTCTTCTTTCTATGATGGAGACGAGGAGGATTTCCATCAGAGGGGTATGGGTCTGTGGAATTCTCTTCCCCAAAAAGTATTGGCGGCTGTACCATTGACTTTATTCTAGGTTGAGTTAGATGGTTTTTTGATAGATGTGGGAGACGAAGGCTTGGGGAAAAGGGACAGAGGGGCTTGAGTCCACAAGCAGATCAGCCACTGAATGGTGGAGCAGAGTTAAAGGGCTGAATGGCTTTCTGTTGCTCTCAAATGACATGTTCCTATATTCCGTTCTAACATCCATCATCCAACTGCACATAGGTTGACCCCTCTTCCTGCTGCTGTCCAGAATCTCTTAGCTTGTAAGCTCAGATCAAATAGCCAAAGTTGTGACTCTTTTTTTCTGGGTGTCACTTATTAAACTTGGAGAGAGGAAAAAGGAGTATATGAGTACCTTTTGTTCTTCTCATTTTAGATTCAATCTTTTTATAATATTTCTGAGAACTGCTTGAGAAACAGAGTCATAGAATCATACAGCATGGAAACAGATTCTTCAGTCAAACCAGCCCGTGCCAAACATATTTTCGAGCTAAACTAGTCCCACCTGCCTGCTCCTGGTCCATAACTCTCCAAATCTTTCCTGTTCATGTACGATTCTAAGTGTCTTTTAAGTGTTATAGCATCTAACTCAGGAAATGAATAGTTTTTTTGTGGGTGCATGTGGAATGTACTGTATCATGGTGAGGGAAAGTAAAAGGTGTATTCAGATTGAGGAAATGAATGCTGGCCTGAACAGAATTGGTTGCTTTGTATGGCCTTATTGATTTTGCTTGCCTCTCGTACCTTGTCGTAAAACTGCTTATAACTTCAAGGAAGGAGAATAGCAATTGCTGTGGGTTTTGCAGAACACATTGTAAGTACATACAGATTTATTTTTTAAAAAAGCTATGAAACCAAAGAAATGGAATTGCACAATAAATCAGAAAGTAATGTGGCAGCCTAGCTGCTTGTTGAAGCACTTAGACTTTGTATAGATGGCTTTGTGCTTTGCCATCCACTTCCCACAATGGTTAAAATCATTAAATTGTACAGCACAGAATGAGTCCATTCAATCCATTACCTCTAACTTTTGTGCTCCTGAGATGCTGCTTGGCCTGCTGTGTTCATCCAGCCTCACATTTTGTTGTCATGAAATGTATACACTTCCTTTTCATCTGGGAATAAATAATTGTTCTGAACGATTTCCATTGACTAATAGCAATCTGACAAGCTTTGCAATGTAAAGAGATTTTTAGCTTCTTTTTAATTGTAAAGGTATTCTTTGGAATTAATTTGGCATATATTATTTGCATCTCAGGAAGTATGTTCATCACTGCATCTCAAAAAGTGCTCTGTTGTATGACAGTAGCTTTTTAAAGATCACTTCAATGGTTGTGATTTTGAGTTGCCATAACACACATTACATTACACTGTTGGCCAATCTGTCCATGATTATTTCATTATCTTATGCTTCAAACAGACAAGGAAATATTGGTGATGCAATGAAGTGTTTGACTCTCAAATATAATTGCTGTTATAGTTTCCACTTGGAAGAAAGATTCACATCAAATTGACTGGTCAAGGAAATGGGACACTGACTGTGAGTACTTTGAATGTTCGAGTTATTCCTAAAATGAAAGTTATGACCTTGATGATTTCTCTTTCATGCAGATATGAAGAGACTCTTTTAAAATATCCTCTCGGTTAGTGGTTCAGGCATAAAAGTGCAATATGTATATTTATGTATATACATGTACATGTACATGCGTCATCTGAAATGTCCATTCAATCCATTATGCCTGGGTTGACTGGCGGAAAGAGATTTCTGATCTGCCCCACTTCCCAGTCTTTTCTCTGCACCACTGCAAATATTTCCCATTTTAAACTACTTCATTCCTCCTGCCTCAGAGCATCTTGCTTTCATTGTGCTGGTTGGGTTGCCCTAGAAACACTATTGGCAAAGTAGGTGGCAAGAGAGGTGATTCATTCTGAATGCCTCTTTTTAAAATATTATTTATTTATTGAATGTGGGCATCATTAATTGCTCATGAGCAGATGCTCCTGAGCTGCCTTCCAAAACCACAGTATTCCCAAAGCGATGATAAGGAGGGAGCTGCAGAATTCTCAATCAGTAAAGATGATGGAATGGCAACATTTTCATGTCAGAATTGTGTGTACATCCGAAGACTGGAGGGAAACTGAGAAGTGATGCCCCCATGTGCCTGCTGTCCTTGCCCTGCTGGTTGGTAGATGTTGTGGGTTCTGGAGAAACCTTTGAAGAAATGTTGTTGCGTTACTGCACTGTATCTTGTAGATTCCAGTTGGAGCATCCACTTTAAGGCATCTACTTGCATCCTCATTCGAGATTCTCTATTCTGAGTGTAGGGAGCCACTTACTATGCTAGTATTGCATGGTGCTGACTTTTACAAGCTGCCAATCAAGATGAAGTCACGGAGAAAAGAAATAGCTGTGATGTGAAGGTACATGACAGATTCCATTGTTACTGTATTGGCTTCGTAGAAATATCACCATTGAGTCAAAAGGTTGTGGATTCAGTCACTTTCTAGAGATATGAGCACGTTTCACTGCAGTATTGAAGGAGTGCTGCAATGTCAGAGGTACTTTTTATTGGGTGAGAAATTAAGTTAAGGTTTGGCCTTCACCAAATATTGTACTTATTTGGCTGAAAAAAATGCTTTGGAGATGTCCTGAAGCTCAGAGAGAGATTATATAAAGGCAAGTTATTTGTGGATTTCTGTCGGAGAGTTGGCTCCAGTTATATTTTCTCAACAGCTCATTCTTCTGTGTGATTTGAAGCTAATATTCGTAACTTTCAAATTTTACAATCTATTCCTGAAATGTTTGATGCACTATAAGGCACTATGTATTGTTCATCTTTTTAAAAACGAAAGAAGAGGAATTCTGTTGCATGAGGATTCTCCAGTGGCTTCTATAATATTGGACATAGTATAATTTCATTTAGAAAAATGATGAGATTACAACCATATTTAATAACTAAACACCATGCTTCACTTTGCAGAAGTCATGATAATACAAATTACGTGCTTTTTAATAATGTGGGGTACATCGAGCAGTTAAGTGTAATTTGGATGAGTAGGTGCAGCTTTACAGAGTCCTCCTATGATCTAAAATACAGAGATGCTCATTGTATTTGGAGTGGCGATTGGATGGGAGGAGGAGGCTGGCCTTATTTTATCTGTATTTATTATTATTTCCAGAAGCCTGGAGCTTATCAAACCAGAGTAGTGCTTGATATTTCAATGTGTTGACCTATCTACCAGTGGAAAGAAAAGTTATGAAAGTACCAGATGCTGTAATAAAATGAATGAATTACATGTAATTTCTACCCCACACTCTCACAATCCTGATGGTTAATGTGGGTTATAGTTCAGTGAAGAATTTCTGGCAAAGAAAACAAAGTGCTTTATTCTATTGAACTATCAGACAAACATCAGATGAGTTTGTATCATTGAGTGACATGTTTTATTGGTGTTTGAAGAGTGAATGATCCTCCCTGACAGAAGCAAGAGACTCCTGCCCATTGATGCTTGATGACTGGCTGTAGCCAATTACTTGTGAGTGAATTTGAATGACTGTGACATCCAATAGTCAGAGCTGGTGGATGTTTCTTTTTAATATCGCAATTGCATTTCATAACCATATTGGAACACATGTATGAAGGCACAAAACCAATCCTTTTCCCTGACTGAAGACACTGGCATTTACCAGAGCTGTGGTTCATGATGAACCAATCACTATCAAATGACAGAGAAATAATACCATTTCAAAGCGAAGTTCACCCAGCTTTCAGCTGCATTGAAGATCCTTTCTTGTGGAGTGAAATAGAAGTTCTATGTTAAGAAACGATGATTAGTCAAAACGTAGCCTTTTACAATTAAATTACAAACTAAAATGAGGCAGTACTGCAAAGTATGAGCAATGTATTTTTTCACGAGTAAAGCTGAGTCTGCAGTCTTAAATACTAATGTGCATCATTGCATTATCCCTTTGTATAAGTTATTCAAGATTAAGGTTAAGAGGCATGGTATTTGAATGTAGCAGAATGCACAATCATCCAGCAAACATCGGAGGGCTCACATATCTTTCACACATCTTAGATGAGGCCAACATTTGAGAAAGAACACCAGCTGCCAGGATTTGGTTCTCCAATTGAGCACCCACTATTTGCAGGAGTGTCATGAGACCAAGAATTGACTTGTTCTCAGTGGGAGCATCACAGGGCACAGAATAGTGACCATACATTCTATCAGGGCTGTAAATCTGAAACGTCAATTTTTCTGCTCCTCTTATGCTGCCCGACCTGTCATGTTCCTCCAGCTCCACACTGTGTTGACTCTGACTCCAACATCTGCAGCTCTTGATATCTCCGAGTGACTGTGCATAGCAACCTTTTGAAAAGAGATATCACTTATGAGCAGCGGTTGTGGGTAGCTCTGATTCCCATTCCTTCCTTTAATCTGGCATGCAGAGATTACTAGTAATGTCTTCTTCATCACTTAGATCAGATAACATATCACAGACTGGTCTGTGTCATTCAATTCCAAACCAGACAGTTTTTGTACTGCCTGAGCCTTTGGTGGATATAAAATAAAGATGGTACTGGGGAAGGATCACCATAGCCATTTAGCTATTCTACCCTCGTGGCCAAAACGACATAGATTCCCGAAGGTTGTACGTTTGGCATGGTATGTATGCAGTAAATACTAATAGTACGGAAATTGCTCTCTGAGATGCCTCAGAGCGGAATATGTTGTAAGGAGGAAAGTTGAATTCTAATGCACTTTCCATAACATTCAACTTGAAATATTTCAGCATATACTTGGTTGGTTAGCTGAGTTGGCTGGATTGCTGGTTTGGGATGCAAAATGATACCAATAGTGTGAGTCCGATTCTTGTACCGGCTGAGTTTACCGTGAAGGACTGTATGCCAGGGAGAAGTTGTAATTTCAATAATATTTGAAAAAACAAAGCTTTCAATAGGAAATTCTGCATTTTCACCGAGTTATCTCTTCAAAAGTCAGGAGGATACAGCGCAGAAACAAAAAGAAGAGGAATGGGTCAAAGCATCGCAATGTGGACAAGTCTGAGGCCGATCTCCTTAATGATGAGACCAGGAGCTTTAAAAGATTGGTGTGTCAAGACAAACAGACCATTACAGGATAGATTTCAAGTAGAAAAGATTGCTTTTATCTCAAGGCAGTTCAAATTCATGAAGCTTGGCCAGACTGCATCTGGAATTCAATGTTCAGTTTTGGTCAGCATGCCTCAGAGAAGGCCTTTTGAGGAGGTAAATTGTAGATTCACCAGAATGATAGCAGGGCTTAAAGAGTTAAGTTATGGAGACCGGTTGTCTGGACATAGCTTATCTCTTCAGTTTAGATGGTCCACATTGATCTCAACAAAATATTTAACATGATGAATAGATTCATTAGGATAAATATAGAGGAACTGTTTCCTCTTGGGGTGAATCCAGAACAAAAGATTAGTACTTAATATTGGAACCCAAGCTGAGCAGGAGCAGCTGTCTATACAGAAGAGAGGGGAAATCTGAAATTCTCTCCAGAAGGCTGTGTTTGTGCATCATTTTAAATTTTCTGATAACATGGTGTGAAGCTGAATGAACACAGCAGATTCTCCAGCATCGGCAGTTCCTACTATCTCTGGATAAATTTTCTGATAGTTTTCTTTTGTTCAGTGAGGTTTTGAAGGAATTTAGAGCAAAGCGTGGGAAGATGAAGTTGAGCTGGGATCATCAATAATCCAATTGAATGATGGAGCCGGCCTATTTGAATGTTTTAATGAACATTATTTGTGAAGCGTGTACATCACATAGAGGTTTCAAGGTGATGATGTCTTGCTTTAATCTCTTCAAACTGAGAAAGACAGAACTTTAAAATAAAGCAATGTAACCAAATTAACTCAGTATGTACTCGGGCTCAGATACAATAGTATTTTCAATTGGCAACATCAATGTGATATGAAACCCACGATAATCTCAGCGGACATAAGATGAACTGACGACTCTGACACATATCAGTTATGGTCAATAAAATTTGTGATCAACAGTCAACCCACAATTGAAACTGATTCATGTCATTTGGTGCCTTTGTTTCCGATTAGTAGGAAACCAAAGGACATCTACATGCTACTGTAAATGTCAGCAAAGAAATCACTGGTGAGGAGTGAAAAAGTTGACGATGTGAAGACTAAATGCAAGGGTGCCCGTTATAATACCTTAAATTACAGGAAGAATAAAGTATTTGTTTTTTAATGATATAAGATGCACAAACAATGTGTGTACGATACAGAGGTCAGGGTGTTTTCTCTTGCATGCAAATACCATAGACTTTTGTCTTTATTCAGAAAAGATTAAAAAAAAGGTATGCATTAGTATTTCAGTGGGAGGACTCTGCTTTGCTCCTGGAAAACATATTATTCATACACCACTGTAGAATATTGCCAAATTTTCCCTGTAGAACATAGAACATAGAACATAGAACAGTACAGCACAGAACAGGCCCTTCAGCCCACAATGTTGTGCCGACCATTGATCCTCATGTATGCACCCTCAAATTTCTGTGACCATATACATGTCCAGCAGTCTCTTAAATGACCCCAATGACCTTGCTTCCACAACTGCTGCTGGCAACGCATTCCATGCTCTCACAACTCTCTGCGTAAAGAACCTGCCTCTGACATCCCCTCTATACTTTCCACCAACCAGCTTAAAACTATGACCCCTCGTGCTAGCCATTTCTGCCCTGGGAAATAGTCTCTGGCTTTCAACTCTATCTATGCCTCTCATTATCTTGTATACCTCAATTAGGTCCCCTCTCCTCCTCCTTTTCTCCAATGAAAAGAGACCGAGCTCAGTCAACCTCTCAAAGCTGTAGCTCGAGGTTAATTTCAAAGACTATGTTTTGACAACTTAATATGATGCTTTTCGTTATATTAATTTTTTAAATTATATTGGGCCAAATTTTTACAGTAGAACTAAAATAGGTGAACCTGGATTTTAGATGTTATTTTCTCTCTATTTGATTGCTTTATAATTCTGATGGAATTACTGTGTGCCCTGTGTCTGCTTCATATGCTCTTCAGGCTCCAAATGCCTCAAGTATTATATTTTATTAATAGGAATAGGACAATCTAACTGTTGTTCAGTATGATATTTATATAGATTGAAGGAATTACTCATGGATGATGTTTAAGTACTATTGATGGAACGCCCCCCTCATTTGTAATGACTGTAAGGCTCTATCTCCTTATCACTATGAATTCTCACATTATTTTACTGTTCTCTGTTCATTTAAACCCCAGTGGATCACTGAATCAATTGAACAGGTAATGGCAGGAAGGCAAACTGCTCAGACACACACAAACTGGTGTTTCTGTATCATGGGAGGCCTTACAGCTCCTTAAGCTTATTCTACCTTTAACTTAGATAACGGACAAACTGAATCCGAACTCCATTGACCTGCCCTGATTCCATCTTGCTTCATTTTGCCAAATGAAAATCTACCAGTCTCTCAGTTCTGAAACTTTCAATTGAAATTTAACCTTTTTGGATGTCAGAGTTCCAGATTTCCGTCACACTGTGTACAACGCTGCTTCCTGACGGTGCCCAAGATCGGCCTAGCCCTGATGTTACGTTTATGCTGTGTCGTTCAGAATTCCCAAACCAAATGAAACAGCCGGAACATTGGAACAGGAAGAGGCCATTTAGTCTCTCAAGCCTGTTCTGCCACTTTGTGAGATCATAGCCAATATGTGACCCAACTCTGTATAGCCACCTTTGCTCTATGTTCTTTGATACCCTCAGCTAACAAAAATAAATCAATCATTTTTTAAAAAAAATTGACAATTGTGAAGTAAGGTCTAAATGCAGCCACCCTTTGTATAAAACAATTATTCCTGAAAGGCCTGACTCAAATTTTTTGAAGACGCTCGCCGCCATAGACTTTCAAATGAGCAGAAACATCTTTTTACGACTTTTCCCCTTATTATTTTAAAATCTTCAATCAATTTATGCCTTAATATTTTTGAATTATAGCAGGTACAGCCCTTGTTTGTGTAATCTCTCTTCATTATTTCACCCTTGTCGGTTTTTAGAAGTATTATTCTGATAAACCTACATTTACAAGGTTAGAATATCCTTTCTAAGACATGGTGTCCAAAACTCCTCTTGAGATGTGGTCTGGCTGGAGCTTCATATCACTGAAGCATGATTTCTATCCTGTTGCATTCTAGTAAGGCCATTAGCCTATTCAATTATTTCATTTTCCCCTGTCTACCCAATAGAGTGCTTTAATCACCATACATACCAGGAAGCAATGGGAGATCTGTTGATTCCCCTCAGCAAAATGTCTTGCCTCAAGTTGGTACCTTGGGGTAGAAGGTATTCGAAACTGAGGCAGATATTGAACCTGTAATGTTATGTCCATTACATGGACTTACCTGTGGAATAATTTGCCTCTTTTTGAAATTAAAGTTCAAAACACATTCTCTGAGCTAATTCACTCCCTCTTCAATGCAATGAAATTGTCTTTAGCTTTCCCAGTTTTCTATTTCTTTCACAAGTTGAAAACCCAAGTCAGCCTCCTGCTGCTTATGGACTGGGCCGTATCATGCAGTACATGCTGTGGTTGCTGATTGGTTTGTGGAATTGTGACTAGTTGTGGATGCTACAGGTCATCAGCCTGACGACAGCTCTCTGGTTCCTGGGAAAGTGAACAGCTTGTGGGTGTGAATGATACCGTGGAAGCCTTCAGGCCTCAGAAATGGAAGGTAGAGTCTCTCTTTGTCTCTGCAGTAAATAATACTTGGAACTAAAAGAAAACCAGTTGTTTCGCTCAACACTTGTTGTAAGCTGTTGCTTTTAACCGATAAGCCAAAGACTTTGTAATTTGTGAACTGGTCACTCTGTGCCTCCTATGAAGCAGTGAAGGAAACACAAAGAAAAATCAGAGAACTGAAGGATTCGGGAAACAAAATTTTTATTTATTCATTCACAGGGTGGGGGCGTTGCTGGTTAAGCCAGTATTTATTGCCCTTCCCTCTTTGCCCACAGGCCAGTTAAGAGTCAACCATGTTGCTGTGGGTCTGAAGTCACGTGTAGGCCAGACCAGGTAAGGAAAGCAGTTTCCTTCCCTAAATGACATTTGTGAACCAGACGGCTTTTTCCGACAATCAACGATGGATTCGTGGTCATTGTTTAGACTCTTAATTCCAGATTTTTAAATTACATTCAAATTCCACCGTCTGTCACGGCAGGATATGAATCCAGGTGCCCAGAATATTACTCGGGTCTTTGGCTACACAGTCCAAGGCCCTCCTTGGCCCCATTCCTCCTTATCTTGGTCAATCCCTCCAAATCTAAAACTCTCTGTGATTCTTTCATTCCTTCAAATCTGGCTTCTTCCACATCCTTAATTTCATAGAATATAACATAGAACATTACAGCACAGTAGAGGCCCTTCGGCCCTTGATGTTGTGCCGACCAGCCAGACCAATCTGAAGCCCGTCTAACCTACACTATTCCATATGCTTGTCCAATGACGTCTTAAATGTACTTAACTTTGCTTTGTCTTCACTGTTCCAGCAGTTTTAGCTTCAGGTTCCTACTGCCTTACCATTGTAATTCCCTCACAAACCTCTCTCTGAATCTCCACTATCTTTTTCTGCTCACTTAAAGTGCTCACCTTTTGGTCACTTGTCCTAATATATCACGATGTAGCTCAATGTAAAAAATTACCCAATGACTTCTCGTGAAGCAACTTGGGACTCTAAAAACACTACATATTAACAAGTTATTCTTGAGTGATAATGGGAACTGCAGATGCTGGAGAATCCAAGATAATAAAATGTGAGGCTGGATGAACACAGCAGGCCCAGCAGCATCTCAGGAGGGTCTAGGCCCGAAACATCAGCTTTTGTGCTCCTGAGATGCTGCTGGGCCTGCTGTGTTCATCCAGTCTCATTTTATTAACAAGTTATTCTTGTTGTATTTAACAGCATTTACATCCAGTATGGACTGGCTTTATTGAAGTTCTTGTCTCCCGTCCCATATTAAAATAGAATGTTCATGTGTTAAAACACTTCCAGATGGAAACCATTGTGTTAATTATATGCAGCATCAATCTGAGAAAAAATTGACTTATTTTGATCGGGTAACATTCTGTGAAATATGTGCCCATTGTAAAGGAGTGTGTTATGATCCCGTGACCCTGTCACACATGCAACACAAATTTAATTGGCTCCATGATTCTTGTGTGTTTCACCTTATTGCTTGATGACCTAGCCATTCATTTTAATCAATGCATCAATGTGGCTTCTCGTAGTCAGAACCTTTTGTAGTTAAGTTAATTTGAGCTTGCCTCTACTTTTACTTTTATCATGGTTTTAGCCTTATACAAAAAGATGAAAAAATGACAATTCTTGCATTTATTTGGCATATTTCATTATTTTGGGATGTGTTACAACCTAAGAGACACTTCTGAAGTGTAGGTGCGGTTGTGGTGGAGGAAATGTAGGTTGACAGGGCTGCACACAGCAAGATCCCAGTAATAGCAAGGATACCAGGAAAAACTTGACAACAGCAGCCATGGGATCCTTTATGCCAAGCATCATCATACAGAAGTGCTGAGAAAATGGGGAGGCGGCAAGGCGAAGACAGTCTTACTGTCTGAGGAGTCCCGAGGACGAGGGCAATGTACTGAGGTCGTTGGTTCAAACCCTGCCATGGCAGTAACTGAAATGGAATTAGTGGCAACCACGTTGAATGTTGTGAAAACTCATTTGGTTCACTAGTACCCTTTTACTGCTATTCTTAGCTGGTCACTTGCCCCCTGCTTGTGACTTGATACCCACAGCGATGGGTGCCTGCTCTCTGGGATGGCTTAGCAAGGCACCCAGTTACATCAAAATTTGACAAAACCTAAAGAAAAGAATAGACCACTGTATGGTCAAAACAACGAACCCTGGACTGTTTCTGGGTCTCCCTATCTGGATCAAAACCATTCTGCCTATACTTGCAGAGGGCCGAGCAGGACTTGATTTGTTCTTTCAACACGTCAGAGCAAAGCATTAATGTCTGTGATTGGTACTGAGGTAAAATGGGGCTGGTTTTCTGGCAGTTCCTTGAAAATAGAACGGCACAAAATTTCAGTCCCTTGTCCAACTCAAGATAGCTACTGTACTTAACCCCTTAGAAGTGTAAGTTTTGTAATTGATACCGCAGAATCCCTACGGTACTGATAGAGGCTATTCAGCCCATCAGGTCAGCACCAACTCTTTGCAGAGTATCGCACCTGCCTTATCCCTGTAACCCAGCATTTACGAAGCCTGCTCATCTCTGGACACGACAGTCAATTTGGCCCCCACACCTCAGGAAGGACATACTAGCCCTGGAGCGTGTCCAGCGGAGATTCACACGGATCATCCCTGGAATGGTAGGTTTAACATATGGTGAACGGCTAAGGATCCTGGGATTGTGCTCATTAGAGTTTAGAAGGTTGAGGGGAGATCTGATGGAAACTTACAAGATAATGTGTGGTTTAGAAGGGGTGGACGCTAGGAAGTTGTTTCCGTTAGGTGGGGAGACTAGGACCGGTGGGCACAGCCTTAAAATTAGAGGGGGTAAATTTAAAACTGAAATGAGACGACATTTCTTCAGCCAGAGAGTGGTGGGCTTGTGGAATTCATTGCCACGGAGTGCAGTGGAGGCCAGGACGTTGGATGCCTTCAAGGCAGAGATCGACAAATTCTTGATCTCAGAAGGAATCAAGGGCTACGGGGAAAGTGCAGGGAAGTGGAGGTGAAATGCCCATCAGCCATGATTTAAATGGCGGAGTGGACTTGATGGGTCGAATGGCCTTACTTCCACTCCTATGTCTTATGGTCTTACGGTCTTAATTTACCATGGCCAATCCACCCGACGTGCACATCTTTGGACTGTGGGAGGAAGCTGGGGCACCTAGAGGAAGCCCACGCAGACAAAGGGCAGAATGTGCAAACTCCACACAGACATTTGCCAGAGGTTAGAATTGAACTGGGTCCCTGGTGCTGTGAGGCAGCAGTGCAAACCACTGAGCCACTGTGCCATATTAATAGTGATGTCAGATAGCCACATTTGTCTAAAACTGGAGTCTGTGGCTGGTGTACACACTGGGAACTGAGTTAGGATCCAATGAGCCAGTGCTCCTTAAACATCTTGCCACTGTGACCCATTTTGAGGCCTAAAACATCTTGCATCCCCTCTGTGAGGCATGTATGGGTGCGGGTCATTGGGGGAAGTTGTGAGTTGTTGGGTGGCCTGTGAGAACAGGAAACTGTTAGAATAGGCACACAGTTGATAGAACATGGTCAGAACTTTGTGAATATCATTCCTACCTCAGAACTTGTGGCCTCAACATTTCAGATCATTTTGGTAAAGATCACATGGAGTGCTGTGCTGAAGCTGCAGCACTGAGTTTCTGCCACTAGTTGTCCTCAGTGAGCAACAGGAAGTCAGAAATCTTTTACAATGATGGAAGCCAATGAATATGTTCCAATGTCTTCCATCGAGCCAGCCAGTTTCGAAAGAAAAAAAAACATGCCTAGCCCTCAGAAATCCTTCAAAGTAACTCTTACAGTAGATCATCTTACAGTACAATGACAATTCGTAGACAAAGCTGGTGGCTACCCATGCACAGAAAGATCCCACAAATAGGGAATGGAGTGATTTAACATTTACATAGATTTTTACAGCATAGAAACTAACTATTCAGCTGATGTGGTCCATTTTGGTGCATTTGGTTGATGCTTATTTCAGATGGGGAGGATAGGATGCTAGTTGAAAAAGAACAGTGGTGAAAACCACCAAATATATGCAATTAGATTATTCATTGGTCCACATAAAGTAAACCATTGCTGCTGTAATTCTGATTTGGAATTACTTGGCACGGCATTGGCAGTCTTAGAATCTCTAAAACAATAGTGGCTTTGTGAGGGGTAGGTCATGCCTTACAAACCTTATCGAGTTTTTTGAGGATGTGACTAGTAAGGTTGATGAGGGTCAAGCTGTGGATGTGGTGTATATGGACTTCAGTAAGGCATTTGATAAGGTTCCCCATGGAAGGCTCATTCAGAAGGTCAGGAGGAATGGGATACAGGGGAACTTAGCTGCTTGGATACAGAATTGGCTGGCCAACAGAAGACAGCGAGTGGTAGTAGAAGGAAAATATTCTGCCTGGAAGTCAGTGGTGAGTGGGGTTCCACAGGGCTCTGTCCTTGGGCCTCTACTGTTTGTAATTTTTATTAATGACTTGGACGAGGGAATTGAAGGATGGGTCAGCAAGTTTGCAGACGACACAAAGGTCGGAGGTGTCGTTGACAGTGTAGAGGGCTGTTGTAGGCTGCAGCGGGACATTGACAGGATGCAGAGATGGGCTGAGAGGTGGCAGATGGAGTTCAACCTGGATAAATGCGAGGTGATGCATTTTGGAAGGTCGAATTTGAAAGCTGAGTACAGGATTAAGGATAGGATTCTTGGCAGCGTGGAGGAACAGAGGGATCTTGGTGTGCAGATACATAGATCCCTTAAAATGGCCACCCAAGTGGACAGGGTTGTTAAGAAAGCATATGGTGTTTTGGCTTTCATTAACAGGGGGATTGAGTTTAAGAGTCGTGAGATCTTGTTGCAGCTCTATAAAACTTTGGTTAGACCGCACTTGGAATACTGCGTCCAGTTCTGGGCGCCCTATTATAGGAAAGATGTGGATGCTTTGGAGAGGGTTCAGAGGAGGTTTACCAGGATGCTGCCTGGACTGGAGGGCTTATCTTATGAAGAGAGGTTGACTGAGCTCGGTCTCTTTTCATTGGAGAAAAGGAGGAGGAGAGGGGACCTAATTGAGGTATACAAGATAATGAGAGGCATAGATAGAGTCGATAGCCAGAGACTATTTCCCAGGGCAGAAATGGCTAGCACGAGGGGTCATAGTTTTAAGCTGGTTGGTGGAAAGTATAGAGGGGATGTCAGAGGCAGGTTCTTTACGCAGAGAGTTGTGGGAGCATGGAATGCGTTGCCAGCAGCAGTTGTGGAAGCAAGGTCATTGGGGTCATTTAAGAGACTGCTGGACATGCATATGGTCACAGAAATTTGAGGGTGCATCCATGAGGATCAATGGTCGGCACAACATTGTGGGCTGAAGGGCCTGTTCTGTGCTGTACTGTTCTATGTTCTATGTTCTATGTTCTAATAGTTCATGTGATGGATAATGTCATACATTTTCAGTATGGGACCAATTCCCTACTATCAACCCATATTCTACCTGACCTAGGAGTGCTTGATATTGGTACAAGATGCAAGGTCTGGAAAGCCTTTCCTTTTCTCAGCTGAGACATCCTGGCATATAGAAAACATAATAATTTCTGAGAAATGTTGCCAAGTACACTGTCAATTTGAAACTTCCCTCCTGAAGAAATACATTCTTAAGCAATACTTATGCAAGTTTGCTATTAGTTTTAATTGTTCTATTCAGAAATAAGCTTCATGCTGGCAGAAAGGCTATTTCATTTTAAAGGGTGACTTCTCTTGCAGCCATACTTGCTGACAACAACATCATTGTCCTTGACTTCAGATCAACCACAACTTCACTTTTGTTGGAATTTCCTAGAATCATAGAATCCCTACAAGATTCTGCCTAGTGAATCTGCACCGACTTTCCAAAGAGCCTCCCACCCAATTCATCCTATCCCTATAACCCTGCATTTCCCATGGCTAGCCCACACACCCCTGGACACTATGGGCAACGTAGAATAGCCAGTCCACCTAACCTGCACATCTTGTGGAAGGAAATTGGAGCACCTGGAGGAAATCCACACAGACATTTCATTTCAAATAAAGCAGCATTATATTTTTAAATAAACAAAAATGTACCTACTGCAGGGTTTGGGATGACACTCTAATACATGACAACTCCCACGAACTAAAGTTGCCTGAAAAAAAATCATCTGTCCATGTTTGCCATTGTTCCTTTAAGAGGTGAGTCCACTCTTCTCTGGCAGGCTATTAAAATTCTGTCTTTTTTTTAATGAAGCAGCTTTTTATCACTCTTTCTCCCCAGCACTCGATTGGAAAAGAGCTCTCTACAGCTAATTGACTTGAGGAGTTGTTGATAAGAATGGTCATATTTGCGACTGCTGTCACTGAATCTAATTACAAATTGAAGCTTCTCCTTTCATGACAAATCAGATGTGCAGCTCTCCCTCTTTCTCCCCCCCGTCCCCCCACCTTTCTAAACACCACTCTTTTCTTCCGGCTTTTAAATGCCAAGAATAATTATAGTTTTGCAGACGTAGCGGGGAGGACAGATTTGGGAAGAAACATAGAATTATGTGTACCCAACCTTGGAGCCTGATGTTTTTCGACTCGGCTCACTCGTGACCTTAAACAGATGTCTGAATAAATGCTCTCTGATGAAGGGTCTAGGCCCGAAACGTCAGCTTTTGTGCTCCTGAGATGCTGCTTGGCCTGCTGTGTTCATCCAGCCTCACATTTTATGATCTTGGATTCTCCAGCATCTGCAGTTCCCATTATCACTATGAATAAATGCTGATCTCCCACCTCAGCAGTTCTTTTAAAGAGTGTTGCAGAATTGGTGTTTTGTAGTAATGGGGATAATTTTAACAGCCAGGTTTGACTGATGGTCTGCAAACAAATTCTTGCACTTGAAAGGACACCATCTGATGGAAATTAAATACTTTGCAGTGGTGCCTATAAGCTCTACCAGCCTGTTAAAGACTTTGTGGGATACTGGAGTGCAACACTGCTTTTGTATAATGGCTGTGCCTACACTGCACTGCTAGATGCATATTGACTAAAAAACCTCAAATCATGGCTAACTTGCTGCCTTTCCTTGTCTGACATATGAACTGGTGTAGGCCAATCAGCTTTTCTGTTTGTTATTACAGAGATTCCAGCGCAGACAGGCAGTGTACCTTTAAAACAGTTACTTGACATCATGTGTAACACTCTTGCATAAAGATACCCACCTCACCTTCAGTCAAGCTCTCAGACAATTAGGTCAGTCTGGCATGTTCAGTCAGCTACGTGCATGTAATTTGTAGTAACATCAATAAGCACTGAAACCAGACTATGAGTACGAGATGCTATAGCAGTGTAAATAGTTAGTGTTGTTAATGAACTTCAAGACATCTGTCTCAAGGAGTACCCAGTCTTTGTGGTATATGTTATGTGAGCTAACATATAGGACAGCACTCAGACCATATCATATCTAGAAGACACATCATTCTAAAGCTGGTGCTATTATGCAGTTAGGTGAAGGTTGATTGGCCTTAAATCCCAAGGCAGCAGATGGTGAAATTTTAATTCAATAAAATCTGGAGATAAAAAAGAGACTAATGGCAGCAATCAAATTATTGCTAATTGTCATGAAAATTCAGCTGGTTTGCCAGTGTCCTTTAGGATACGACATCTGCTGTCTTTACCTGGACTGGCTTACATGTGACTCCAGACCCATTGCAATATGGTTCACTCTTGACTGCCCCCTGAAATGGCTCGGCAAGCCAGTCAAACTACTACAAAGCCCATACAAAGGGACTAAAGTAGATTGACTGGTCAGCGTCAAACCAATGGTAAACCTAACACCCCCTGACGCTGCAAAGCCTTCCTTATTAACATCTGCACCAAAATAGGGAGAGCTGTTCCACAAACGAGGCAATCAACAACCTGTCATTCTCATGCTCACTGAGTCATAGCGGACAGACAATAACCCAGACACCACCATTACCACCCTGGGTGTGCCCGGTCCAACAGGACAGACCTGACAGAGATGGTAGCACAGAAACTACACCCTGCGAGTCCCTGGTTTTGATTCTAGCCCATATGAAGTCTGATGGCGTCAAATCAAACATGAGCAAGGAAACATCCCACTGATTACTACCTACAACCACTCCTCACCCTTTCTCCACAGCTGCTCCATGTTGAACATCACTTGGAGGTGGCATCGAGGGTGTTAAAGGCACACAGGGCTCTCTGGGTGAGGGACTTCACTACTAACTCTGCTCTGGACTGTTTCATTAAGTACCCTACTGATCGAATTGGTCAAGTCTGAAAGGATGAGCCTGCTTGACTGGATCTGCGGCGGGTGCTGAAAGAACCAACAAGAGGGAAAAATCTATTTGATCTTGTTCTCACCAAGAGGTGTCTGTCCCTGATTGTATTGGTGAGAGAGACCACTGCACAGTCTTTGCGGAGACAAAGTCTTGTTTTGGCTTTGAGTGTACCCTCCATTTTGTCATGTGGCACTAACACCATGGTAGATGGGACAGGCTTCAAACACATCTAGCAGCTCAAGACTGGGCATTCCAAAAGGGCATCAGTTTAAGACTGGGCATTCAGTAGGGGCATCAACAGCAGCGGAATTTTACTCTTACATAATCACATCCAGACATATCCCCCCACTCTACCCTTACCATCAAACTAGGGCAACAACCCTTCTTCCATGAAAAGGGCAGGAGGACATGCTAGAAGCAATGCCAGACATAGCTAAAAATGAGGTGTCAACCTGGTGAAGCCACAACATGGGACTACTTGCATGCCATTCAGTGATAGACAGAGCTAAGGTCAGCCCAGAAACAAATCAGCTCTAAGCTCTGCTTTCCCAGCACATTCAAACAGCTGACAGCAAACTGGGGACACTGTCTTGATTAGTATAACCCCAACAATACTTGAGCAGTGTGACTCCAGCCCAGCTAAAACAACCCACTTGATTGATACCCCATCCACCAACTTCAACAGTCATGCCCTCCAACCACAGGATGGACAGTGACAGCTACCATGTGGAAAAAGCAGTGAAATACTCTCTATAGCTCCTTTGACAGTACCTTCCAAATCTGCGACCTCTCCCAGCTCGAAGGATTGGGCCAGTAGATACATAGGATCACCACCACCTGCAGGTTCCCCTCCAAGTCACACATGATCCTGACTCAGAAATATTTATCATTATTCCTTCACTGTCAACTGGGGCAAAATCCTGGAAGTACCTTTCATGTGGTGTTTCTACATTTCAGAACATGCAATGATTCAAAAAATGCTTCTCACTACCTTCGCTGGTAGTCAAAGGTAATTATCGATGAACAATCAATGTTAATGTAGCCAGAGATTCCCAGGTCCCGTGAATGAATTTAAAAAAAATAGATTTCCTAACTTGATTCTGTATTCCTTACTACCCTTACCTAAATAAATAAACTCAGATTTGAGATTTTCAGTTGATCCTCACATTTAACAGCTTTTTGAGGGGGTTTGAGTTGGTGGGGGTGAGGTCCCAATTTCAGGATTCAACTCTGCAGTGGGTGAAGAAATGCTTTCTGACATCAGCCTGAACAGCCTAGCTCGAAGTTTAACATTATATTCCCTTATTTCAGACTGTATGACCAGAAAAAAATAGTTTCTCTTCATATACCTCATCAAATCATTTTAAGCAGATCAATTTGTAAACTCCCTAATCTTCTAAATTTGGGAATTAAGCCAAGTTTTTGCAGCCTGCCCCACACTTGAACTCTTGTAGCCCCAATATCATTGTGCAGACAAAAACATCCCAAATACCCTCTGATAATCTGGAATTGTTAAGCAAAGCTGAGAGAAAAATATTGACCTACAGTGTATTCAAACTTGGGCACTGCTACTGAATTTCTTGAAATAATACCATGAAATATTCAATCCAATGTTGAGGTTGAAATTGACTGATTCCTGGGATGGCAGGATTGTTGTATGAAGAGAGTCAAGATCAATTAGAACTGTATTCAGTGCTGTTCAGCAGATTGGGGGTGGGTGGGGGGGAGGGGTGCGTCCGAAACACCTGTAAAATTCTAACTGGAATAGGCAGAGTAAACCCAAGAAAGGATATTTCTGAGGAGTGGGGAGTTCAGAACCAGGAATGATAATGTAAAGATATGGGTAGGCCATTTAGGACTTAGATGAGGAGAGATTCCTTCATGCAGAGAGTGGTGAGCCTGTGGAATTCACTGCCAAAGAAATCAGCTGGGGCCAATACATTGAATATTTTCAAGAAGGAGACAAGCATAGTTCCTGCAGTGAAAGGGATGAGACAGTATAGTTAAAAGAGGGAACAGGATACTTGAGTTGGATGACCAGCACGATCATAATGGCAGAGCTGGCTCAAAGGGCTGAATGGCCTACTCCTATTCCTATTTTTTTGTGTTTCTATCCAGAAAGGGTATAATAGAACAAAAACAAAGATGCTGGAAAAGCTCAGCAGGTCTGGCAGCATCTGCAAAGGGCAAAACAGAGTTAATGTTTCAGGTCCAGTGACCATTCCTCAGAACTCTTCAGGTTTTTTTAATATGGGAGTATGATAGAATTGGTTTTTGCCAGCTCAGTCTCATCATGGCCTTCTCAATGTTTCATCGGAAAGGATATATTTCCTGACTCCTGTGGAGAATTATGTTGAATTTACAGCACAGAAACAGGCCATTCTGCTCAACTAGGGTAAGCTGCTATTTATACTTCGTATGAGTCCTCATACCTTCCTCATCTTCACTTTATCAGCACGTCCTTCTGCTCCTTTTTTATTCATGTACTTGTCTAACTTCCATTGTAAGCCCACCATTGTTAGTCACCATCATCAGCTATCCCTGCATTTGAGGATGATGTCTACTCAGGATTGCAAATTTCTGCTGTGGGCCTTCATGTGGCTGAACTGTAATCAACATGGCTTAGAGTAGGATTTCCAACCTTCTCGGATTTCTCTGGAATTCCTTGAGGATTGAAGATTGTGAGAGAAAAATCCAGGGACGTTGAAAATGGTGTTTCTTTGAATACTTCAATTTCTTAATGAAACAAATTTTGGAAATAGAGGAAAACAGTCCAGTACTTGGACATCTTGTGTGATTATAGTCCAAGAATATGTTCAGTGGCAATTCCGGTTGACAGTCATGCGGTAAAAGATCTTTATCCTGGTAAAAGAAATTTCAATGTTTTGCAATGTGTTTTTGTAAAAAAATAACTCATGGGATGTTGGTGACAAAGTCGACATTTGCTGATCATTGTTTATTGAACTTGCGAAAGGGGCTGCCTTGCTGAATTGCTGGCGGTTTGTGCAGTGAAAGTGCTCTCAGTGATGCTGATAGATGGGGTGGTTTCCGAACTCATTGCAAAACATGCATTTACAATGCAATTTCTACACATGGAGCTCTGAAACCAGCTGGAACTCATTGATGTCAGGCCCAGCGAGCTCAGGACCCTCAATGTCAGTTTCATCCTATTGCAGCTCAAGGAGCGTGTAACCTTGAAATCAGAGCTAGGCTGTTCCAGACGTACTTCTTGAACAAAGGTTGCTGAAAGCATTGGAAAGCTCTTCCCCTCAAAACCTATCGAGGTGGGAGATCAATCCTTTTTGTCTGTTTGAGTTTGGAATGCATATTTATTGTTCATCCCTATCTGCGCTTGAGAAAAAGGTCATGAACTGCCTTCTTGAACGTCTGCTTTTGATGTGGTGTAGGACATCACAGTGTTGTCAGGGAGGGAGTTTGAAGGATCTGACTCAGCAGCAAAGAAGCAGCGATATAGTTCCAAGTACGTATAGTGAGTGATTTTAAGGTGGTGCTCCCATGAGTCAGTTCTCCTTGTTTATCTAAATAGTAGTGATCACCAGTTTGGAAGGTGATTGAGATTTTATAAGAGTCTTGTTGAAGCAAGTTGGGCTTTTGGAGTTAAATCAGAGAACAGTCATGATGTAATTGAACAGTGGAAGAAGTTCAAGGACTGAATGGCCTCCTGTTCTTATTTTCTGGACAGATAAAACGGAGCACGTGCACACACAACTCAACTTTCCTGTGTATGACTGACCGCCTCAGTCAAAAGGTTGAAAATTAAGTGTGAAGTAAAAGTGCCATTATAATTCACACAAAACCAAAGCAATCAATTTGTACGATTAAGCACCAACTTCCCTGTTTGAGTGCAAGTGTTCCTTCTCTTCATTGTTGAACTTTGATTGCATTTTTAAATTTTTTAAAATGACCTTTGTTTTGCTTTGTTCTTTAACTAAATGAGACATTAGATTTTCATCCCAAGTACAGAAAAACCTCATGCATAGATTCTTATGTGGCCTATTTTCAACCAGCTATTGTTTAAAATCTGGCCTTGCTACTGTTCCAGGCTGTCAGAAATCTAATGACTTTGTAGTATTTTATTCAGGAAAGCTGCTGCTGTTTCTAAGACACAAGGAGCCTAAAGGTTTACGGTGACTTAAATAGACCTGGCAACAGCAACACAGCAATGTCACATGCCGACTATCAGTTGTCACCCTTCTATTGACAAGTGTTTTTGTTTCCCATTGTAATTAGTTCCGTTCAATGCAATGTGTTTTCCTAGCTAGCTCAATGACGAGGTGAAGATCTCTGCCCTTAGAGTCCTGGATGATTGTCAAATAAACAGATATTCTGATCTGTCTTTATGAGAGCAGATTTTTCTTTAACTCTTGATTTATTTCTGTTTTGTTCAATCAACAAACTTCTGGTTTGGCAACATTTTTTGTTTCTCTCCGAGTGTGAATGTTCTTGATAAGTGGACCAAAATGATGCTTTCCAGGATTAAGTAAATGCAGTCAAGTGTCTGGATGATCCTAAGGGCTAATCTTTAGGAACCTATCAGCAGAGCTGCTAAAACTGGCACGAACTAACAGATTCTGTACACTTCACATTCACTTGCCATCTGTAATCAAAGTTGCATTTGTATAGTGCCTTTGCCATAGCTACCAAGCCCCAAGGCATGTCAGAGGAGCAGAATCATACAGGGAGCCATACTGAGTGAAAGAAAGTGTTTGAGAAGTATCTTATAGGAGGAGACAGGGATAAAGAGGTCTCTGGAATGAATTCCAAACCTCAGGTTGGAAATGGCTAAATGCTTGACCAGCAATGGGTCAAAGGAGTAAGGCTTGCACACAAGGCCTGAGTTGTAGGAGATCAGAGATCTGCTTGTTTAAGAGAAGGTTGTAGAAGTAGTGTCCTCATCAACTGACCAAATGCAGCTTTGCAGAATACCACACTGCCTACATGAAAATCTGTTGGATGCACTACTTCTACATATCTAAAGCCAGTAATCAACAGTAACAATGCATTTAGCTGTAGCTGCTCTTGTATGCTAAATGCTGATTTCTGATATGTGCTCATTTATCAGAGTGTGGCTAGAAGATGTTTTGATTTATCTCATGTAAAGTTTGAAGATCAGTTCGTAGAATGCCCACAGAATGGAAGCAGACCATGCGACCCATTGAGCTCACACTGACCTTCCAAAGAGTATCCCACCCAAACCCAACCCCCTATCACCGTAACCCTGCATTTCCCATGGTTAACCCACCGGCACTATGGACAATTTAGCATGGCCAATCCACCTAACCTGCACTTGTTTGAACTGTGGAGAAAACCAAAGCACCTGGAGGAAACCTACACAGACAGAGGGAGAACGTGCAAACTGCACACAGACACTCATCTGCGAACCTGGGTCTCTGGCACTTGAGGCCTAACCACTGAGTCACCATACTGCCCCTTCCGCTGTATATCAGAAACCCAATTTTTCTCCTTTGTCTCATTGGTTCTACATTGCTACAGGCCAAGAAGCATTCTCATTTCCTTTGCCGTTTTCACAAGTTTCTTCCTGAGAGGTGGAAGGACTGTTCACACACAATAGCCAATGGCCTCAATCCAGTTTTTAGACGGCCCACTGGTCAGTGTTGAATCTTTTCAGAATGCCGTCTTTGCATCTGTATATTCTGTTGGTGCAGAACCAATTTTGACAACAGAAAATGGGGTCTTGTTTGCTTCCAAATGTTTTGTGGCTATTTTGTGCTGGAGAATTGTGATAATAGCTGTATATTTGTCTTGGACTTCACCTCAATCCAAGCTGACCCAAAGCCCTGTTTGAGATTCTGTGAAATTCCAGCACTGACAGATTTAATGCAAAGAACGGCACAGATCCATAACCATCGGCTTAACGGAGCTTTCATCAACTTAAGTTCAGAAGACTATTTTTAACTTCTCTCTAATCTGTCTATATTGCAGTATAATTTTTTTTCTAATGTTTCTACTGTAAAAATGCACTTGTATCCAAACAATGCAACATTGTTTTCCATGACCACTTAATGAATATATGGCAGAGATCCTGAAAGCTTGCAATCACGTCATTGTTATTATATTTTCGTTATATGAGGAATCCGATATTGTGCTCGATTTTTCATCTCCCTTTTGTCGTGATTCTATTCTGTATTGCAAACCATTATCTTCAAACCCAAAACAAACTACGCTTCCTGGCCACAAATTCCTTTTCCTGGCGTCTGTCAGAGGCTGGAGCCTGTTTGCGCACTCGGTGGTGTCATATGTGACTCTGAGATGAGCTTCCAATCACTTATCCACAACGTAGAGTCAGACCTGCCCAATTCCCCCTTTGTAACATCATTTGATTTTGCCCCTCTGAGCTCTTTCCTACCACCAACGTCACCTCCAACCCACTCCTTTTTTGTGTCTCTGTTTGATTAAAACCTGTATAATTTTTTTTTAGTTTCCCCACCGCATCCCAAAACCAGTTCAGTTCGTCCCCTCCCCCCACTGCACGACACAACCAGCCCAGCTCTTCCCCTCCACCCACTGCATCCCAAAACCAGTCCAGCCCGTCTCTGCCTCCCTAAACTTTTGGGATGCAGTGGGTGAAGGGGAAGAGCTGGGCTGGTTGTGTGGTGCAGTGGGGGGAGGGGACGAACTGGGCCCAGTTCGTCCCCTCCACCGACTGCACCACACCCATCCCTTCCTCCCACCCCAAGCCACACCTCCATCTCCTACCTACTTACCTCATCCCACTTCCTTGACCTGTCTGTCTTCCCTGGACTGACCTATCCCCTCCCTACCTCCCCACCTATACTCTCCTCTCCACTTATTTTCTTTTCTCTCCATCTTCGGTGTGCCACCCCCTCTCTCCCTATTTATTCCAGAACCCTCACCCCATCCCTCTCTCTGATGAAGGGTCTCGGCCCAAGCGTCAGCTTTTGTGCTCCTGAGATGCTGCTGGGCCTGCTGTGTTCATCCAGCTTCACACTTTATTATCTTGGATTCTCCAACATCTGCAGTTCCCATTATCACTTTGCTTCACCTGCTGGTCTATTTTAGACATGACTGGCAGAACACTCCAAAGACATGACCCCTGGCGTTGCCTTCAATGTTCCAAGTGTCTTTCATGGAAACCCGTGGCTCCTTCATGATTGAAAATCAGTAAGTAAGTGGTCTCTCAGTGCATGCTGGAAACAACAGACTGGCATCAGGAAATGACGACAAAAGCTTTTGGTTTGTCGCAAACTCCTAAATGGCATCCTGATATCTGTCAGGCAAGCCACCACGCTAGTCTGCATTTGTTGTATTTTCTGCAGTGAACAACATTTCCACACAAGATGGTTGACATAAGCAGTAGGAACTGCAGATGGTGGAGAATCTGAGATAACAAGGTGTAGAGCTGGATGAACACTGCAGGCCAAGCAGCATCATAGGAGCAGGAGACCTGATGTTTCGGGCCTAGGCCCTTCTTCATAAATTTCTGAAGAAGGGCCTAGGCCCAAAACGTCAGCTTCCCTGCTCCTATGATGCTGCTTGGCCTGCTGTGTTCATCCAACTCTACACCTTGTTATCTCTGGCTGAGATAGGAACAGGAACTGGACCTCAGCCTGTTACTCAAACTCTTCAAGTGCCTGAAACCACTGCACTGCTTGTAGGAGGGAGTAGCAGGGTTGTGTCTGGGCTCTTGCCTGGGGCTCACCCACTCCCATCTGTTTTCTTTCACTTTTTATTCTTTTTATTTCTGCTTTTTTTTCCTGGATTATCTTTTTGGCGTGTGAGTCACCCGGATTGACGTTGCAGTGAGCACGGGCCACGTGAAGACTGGCAGCTGCTTCCTGGCAGTCAGAAACCATGGCAATGGCATCAGGGACGTCCTCACGTGGGGCCAGCAGCTGCTGTGCACGCTTCAAGATGGCGGCACCGGCAAGAGAACACCTTGGGTGAAGGCAGCCAGAGCGAGGCTCTTGGCGAGGTGGTCGCCAGCAGAGCCAGGGACTCCTAGATGTGGTGGGCCTAGAGTGGGAACTCCTGGCATCATCAAGGTGGCAGTGCGGGCAGGCACCGCTGATTGCAGGCCTGGAGCAGGGACCCCTGGTTATTGGCAAGGTGGCGACGGATTGCAATCGGGAATTCCCGTATGTGGGGCGATTATGTGTTGAGCACGGGACTTGGTGACAGTGATGTGAGCCCCGTGGCAAGGCTCCTGAAGAGTGGCGACACCTATGTTGGTGGACCTGGCACAGATGGTGCAAGACGGCGCAAGAGGGCTGGCAGTGCAGATGTCTTTGGTGAGCCGGCTCAGAGTCATCCTGGAGGCAGTGGAACAAAAACTTTCTTTTTACTCTTTTTATTCTCAGATCATCCATAATGGCACTGTATTGCGGAAACAGTTGGAGCTTTTCACTGTATCTTACCGTATTATTCACTGCAAGTGACAATAAATAATTCAATACAATTCACTGCGGGCAGCTAGAGGTGGGCTTTAAATATGGGTATAGCTACCATCACTGAAAACCCACCAATTAATAATGGACCAGGAGCTGTATGAAAATCTATCATGCTAGTACAGCTATAAAATACAAGACACAAACCGTTCAGTGTTGTTTTTTTACTTCGCTTAATGTCCATCACTTCCATTAAATTCAGCGTTCAGCAATTGTGCTTTCTGTGTTTGAATTTTCAGTTGGAACGTTTTTGCATTTCTCACTGAAATTTCTTCACATGGCGCTTTCATCTTTTGGTGCTCTCTCTCTCTCTCTCTCTCTCTCTCTCTCTCTCTCTCTCTGAGTCTCTCCAGCAGCGTTAGCTGTTGCTTGTCCTTTGAATGCAGAAACTTGGTCATTTCTGCACAAACATGATGAAAAGGTTCTGTGTCTAAGGGGAAATCCATTGATACATCAGGATAGTTTCTGCAAGTTATTATCTCCTACCCTCAGAAGTGAAATTTATGAGATATATTGCCTGGTAGTTCAGGGGTTCAAATCCCACAGCAGGGGACGACATATAGAGTGCTACACTGCCTGAGGTATTGTAATTAAGATGAAACATTAACCCTCTCAGCTCGATGCAAAAAAATCCCACATGTAATCATGGACATTCTTCTTGCTAATCTGGCTGGGATTTATTCCCACAATAAGTATCATGAAAGCAAACAAAAAAAAAACAGATTTTCTAGTCGTTGTCATGTTACTGTGTGTGTGTTCTTATGTTTATTTTTATTCAGTTGTGGGACGTGGGCCATCACTATCTGGGTCAGCATTATTGCCCGTCCCTGGTTGCCCTTGGGAAGGTGGTGGTGAGCTGCCTTCTTGAACCACTGCAATCCGCATGCTGTAGGTTGACCCACAATGCTGTTAGGGAGGGAATTCCAGGCTTTTGACCTAGCAACAGTGGAAAAAAAAACAGTGATATATTTCCAAGTCAGGATGCTGAGTGGCTCGGAGGGGAACAGGCATGTGGTGGTGTTCCCATGTATTTGCTATGCTTGTCCTAGATGGAATTGGTAGTGGATTTGGAAGGTGCTGTCTGAGAGTCTTTGGTGAATTTCTGCAGTGCATCTTGTAGATAGTACAGAGTGCTGCTACTGAGTGTCAGTAGTCGTGGGAAAGGATATGGGACCAATCAAGTATGCTGCTTTGTCCTGGAAGGTGTCAAGTTTCTTGAATGTTGGAGCTGCACCTGTCCAGGCGAGAAGGGTGTATTCCATCATATTCCTGACTTGTGTCTTGTCGACGATGCACAGGCTTTAGGGAGTCAAGAGGTAAATTATTCACCACAGTATTCCTCGCCTCTGATGTGCTCTTGTAGCCAATCTATTTGTGTGCCAAGCCTAGTTGAGTTTCTAGTCAATGGTAACCCCCAGGAGATAATGGGAACTGCAGATGCTGGAGAATCCAAGAGAATAAAGTGTGAAGCTGGATGAACACAGCAGGCCAAGCAGCATCTCGGGAGCACAAAAACTGACGTTTCAGGTGTAGACCCTTCATCAGAGAGGGGGATGGGGAGAGGGTTCGGGAATGAATAGGGGGAGAGGGGGAGGCGGACCGAAGATGGAGAGACAAGAAGATAGGTGGAGAGGAGAGTATAGGTAGGGAGGGGATAGGTCAGTCCAGGGAAGACGGACAGGTCAAGGAGGCGGGATGAGGTAGTAGGTAGGAAATGGAGGTGCGGCTTGAGGTAGGAGGAAGGGATGGGTGAGAGGAAGAACAGGTTAGGGAAGCGGAGACCGGCTGGACTGGTTTTGGGTTGCAGTGGGGGGAGGGGATGAGCTGGGCTGGTTTTGGGATGCGGTGGGGGAAGAGGAGATTTTGAAGCTGGTGAAGTCCACGTTGATTCCATTGGGCTGCAGGGTTCCCAAGCGGAATATGAGTTGCTGTTACTACAACCTTGGGGTGGCATTATTGTGGCACTGCAGGAGGCCCATGATGGACATGTCATCTGAAGAATGGGAGGGGGAGTTAAATTGGTTCGCGACTGGGAGGTGCAGTTGGTATACTGTATCCATTGTACCCTGTGTGGCGTCCTCTACATTGGGGAAACCAAGCGGAGGCTTGGGGACCGCTTTGCAGAACACCTCCGCTCGGTTCACAATAAACAACTGCAACTCCCAGTCGCGAACCATTTTAACTCCCCCTCCCGTTCCTCAGACGACATGTCCATCCTGGGCCTCCTGCAATGCCACAATGATACCACCCGAAGGTTGCAGGAACAGCAACTCGTATTCCGCTTGGGAACCCTGAAGCCCAATGGTATCAAAGTGGACTTCACCAGCTTCAAAATCTCCCCTTCCCCCACCGCATCCCAAAACCAGCCCATTTCGTCCCCTCCCCCCACTGCATCACACAACCAGCCCAGCCTGTCTCTGCCTCCCTAACCTGTTCTTTCTCTCACCCATCCCTTCCTCCCACCTCAAGCCGCACCTCCATTTTCTGCCTCTGAACCTCATCCCACCTCCTTGACCTGTCCGTCTTCCCTGGACTGACCTATCACCTCCCTACCTCCCCACCTATACTCTCCTCTCCACCTATATTATTTTCTCTCCATCTTTGGTCCGCCTCCCCCTCTCTCCCTATGTATTCCAGAGCCCTCTCCCCATCCCCCTCTCTGATGAAGGGTCTAGGCCCGAAACGTCAGCTTTTGTGCTCCTGAGATGCTGCTGGGCCTGCTGTGTTCATCCAGCCCCACATTTTGTTGTCTTCCTTTAGTTTGTTGTTTGATTACGAAATATACATGGTGAAAGGATTACCACATAGCACATTTTGCAGCATACCACATTAGTGGCGCCGATACGGTCATCAATGTAACGGAGGAAGAGATGGGGTTTAGGGCCAGTGTAGGTATGGAAGAGGGATCGTTCCATGTAACCTGCAAAGAGGCAGGCATAGCTTGGGCCCATGTGGATACCCTGGCCACCCACTTTGCCTGTAGGAGGTGGGAGGATTTGAAAGAGAAGTTTTAGTTTTCAAGGACCGCAACTACCCCCCACCCCCCCGCAGTGGTCGAAAACACCCTCGACCGGGTCACCCACATTTTCCACAACTCACCCCTCACACCCGCTCCCCGTAACAACAACCAAAACAGAGTCCTCCTCGCCCTCACGTACCACCCCACCAACCTTCGGATTCAATGCATCATCGCCGACACTTCTGCCATCTGCACTCTGACCCTACCACCGAAGACATTTTTTCCCTCGCCACCCTTAGGTGACTCCCTTATGCGCTCCACACTCCCCTCCAGCACCCCGTACACGCGGCACTTTTCCCTGCAACTGCAGGAAGTGCTTCACCTGTCTCGATACCTCCCGCCTCACCCCCATCCCAGGGGCCAAGAAGAAATTTCCACATCAAGCAGATGTTCACCTGCACACCTGCTAATGTGATATACTGTATTCGCTGTTCCCATTGTAGCCGCCTCTACATCGGGGAAACCAAGCGGAGGCTTCGGGACCTTTGCAAGTCACTAATGCACGAAAGAACTGCACCTACCAGTTGCGAACCGTTTCAACTCTCCCTCCCAATCCTCAGATTATATGTCCATCCTGGGTCTCCTGCAGTGCCACCAGAAGATTGCAGGAGCAGCACCTCATATTCCGCTTGGGAACCCTGCAGCTCAGTGGTATCAATGTGGACTTCACAAGCTTCAAAATCTCCCCTCCTGCTCCCGCAACCCAAAACCAACCCACCTATTCCATCCTGCCACCTCAAGCCCCACCCCCACCTCCTACCTACTAGCCTCTTCCCGCCCCCTTGACCTGTTCGTCCTCTCTGGACTGCCCTGTCTGCTCCCTAACTTCCCACCTGCACTCCATCCGTGCTTCTTTGACCTGCCTGTCTCCTGTCCACCTATCTTTTCCTTTATCCAACTTCTATCCGCCTCCCGCTCTCTCCCTATTTATTTCCGAACCCCCTCTCCCTCCTCCATTTCTGAAGAAGTGTCTAGGCCTGAAACGTCAGCCTTCCTGTTGCTCTGATGCTGCTTGGCCGGCTGTTTTCGTCCAGCTGTACACCTTGTTACCTCAAAGAAAATCTCAGTGGCCCTGACCAGTTTTTCAATTCCTCTCACAAGGGAAGTACCAGAGGGTTGGAGAACAGAATGTGGTTTGACTTATCAAGATAAATGCAAAACTATTCAATTCCACTGGAGGTTTGAGATGCAGTGTTGATGTTTGTTCTATGTAGTAGCCTGGCCTTAACTTGTCCTGTGGTGAGATGTAATTTGAAGGGGATGCTGTGCTTTTTTTTTCTCGTTTTGGTACGGTATGTGTTACTTGACCTTGTCAGCCTATTTTATAGAGTCATAGTCGTACAGCGTGGAAATGGGCCCTTAGGTCCAACATAATCCCAAACTAAACTAGTCCCAACTGCCTCTTCGTGGCCCATATCCCTTCAGCCTTGTCCTATTTATAAACCTCGATCAGGTCACCTTTTATCCCCTTTGCTCCAGTGAAAAAAGTTCCAGCTGACCCAACCTTCCTTTATCACTGAAACCTTCCATGCTCAGCAACAATCTGGTAAATTTCTTCTGCACCCACTATTGCTTAATAATATCCTTCTAAAATAGGGCAACTGTAAATTTGTACTGTAGAAATCTTCAAGACGAGAAAAACATTAAAAGCAAACAAACCAGGAAATGAAGGGATCAAATTGTAGTTCAGGAAGTGGAAAAATGGAAGTGGCTTGAGTGCAGCAGGTTCTGGACTAACGTGCACTGTAGTTCTGAAAGGGCATTTCACCGGTGTGAGTGGAAAGTTGTAGATGAAATAGTGACTTGAATCTTCAAGTACGCTCTCTCTCCAATTGATGTTGGAAACTCCTTCATGTTTCTAATGACGAATCCCAGGTTTCGCTGCTGTTGTCTAGCTGATAGCCAGCCTTCAAAGTGTTTCAAAGAGGAAAAGAACAAAGAAAATTACAGCACAGGAACAGGCCCTTTGGCCCTCCAAGCATGCGCCGTTCCAGATCCTTTATGTAAACCTGTCGCCTGTTTTCCAAGGATCTGTTCCCTTTGCTCCCTGCCCATTCATGTTTCTGTCTAGATACATCTTAAATGACGCTATTGTGCCCGCCTCGAACGCCTGCGTTGACAACGCGTTTCAGGCACCCACGACTCTCTGCATAAAGAACTTTCCACTCATATGCCTTAAACTTTTCCCCTCTCACCTTGAAATTGTGACGTCTAGTAATCCCCCCACTCTGAGATGGAAAGCTTCTTGCTATCCACCCTGCCTGTACCTCTCATGATTTTGTCGACATCAATCAGGTCCCCCCCTTCAACCTCCGTGTTTCTCATGTAAATAATCCCAATCTACTCAACCTCTGTTCATAGCTAGTGCCCTCCATACCAGGTAACATCCTGGTGAACCTCCTCTGCACCATCTCCAAAGTATTCACGTCCTATTGGTAATGTAGCGACCAGAACTGTACGCCGTATTCCAAATGTGAATCAAAGTCCTATAAAACTGCAACATGACATGCCAACTCTTATACTTGATACCCCGTCTGATGAATGAAAGCATGCCGTATGCCTTCTTGACCACTCTATTGACCTGCGTTGCCACCGTCTGGGTGCAATGGACCTGAACACCCAGATCTCTCTGTGCATCCATTTTCCCCAGGGCTTTTCCATTTCCCGTACAGTTGGCTCTTGAATTGGATCTTCCAAAATGCATCACCTCGCATTTGCCCGGATTGAACTCCATCTGCCATTTCTCCACCTAACTCTCCAATCTGTCTATATTCTGCATTCTCCAACAGTCCCCTTCGCTATCCGCTACTATCTGTTTTGCATCGGTTTTGCACAAAACTAGATTTCTGTTCTATTTTTGCAAGTGAATTGTTTCAAATTAGTTGCTGTTCTTTGTAAATCACAATCATGAATGCACATCCAAGCAGTGGGGAGAGGGTGAGAATGGATTTGAGACGTCATGAAGTCGGAGATTTGTTATAATCCGCAAATATTGTCATGATAATTTTTAAAATTCACGAGCATGTCATTGATGTTGCTTTCTTGGGCTGCATTTGCTATCCATCCAGAATTGCTGTTGAGAAGGTTGTGGAGAATTGGCCTGTTGAATAGCTGCAATGCACGTGGTATGAATATATTAATGAACTACTGAGGACAGGAGATGAATTGCTTTTACTCAGTGGAAATGAAGTAACAGTCATACAGTTCCAGATCAGGATTCTGCTGATTTTGACAGGGAACATGCAGATTCTGGAGCTGCTGTTTAAATATTTTTGGGTGGTAGGGTTCACACAATTATCAGGTACTGTGGAAGGAGTTTGATGAATTGGTGCATTGTCTCGTTGTAACTCCCCATCTCAAACAACAGTTCATTCTAGATCCATTGTTAATTGTAAATTTTCAGTTCGACCGAAAGGAAAAACAGTATTGAGGGATATGGACCAAAGGCAATATGGAGGTAGGCCACAATTAAGTTATAACCTCATTGGATGGTAGAAAGTGTTTGAAGGGTTGAATGGCTGACTTGTTTTCCTATATCCTTACGTAAGAAGGGGGATCAATCAATGGGATGATTTGACTGCATTGCTGTCGTTTATCGATAGTGTTGTCGGAGTCGCACTCGTTCAGCTGAGTGAAGAGTATTTCATTGACACCCGGATTTGGAGTTTATCGGCAGTGGACAGATGTTGAGAAGTCTACTTGCTGTAGAATCTATTGTCTCTGATCTACGGTTCCAGTCACATTGATAAACATAGATCCAAGAACACTTCAGCAGAGGAACAGGCCCTTTGGCATGCAATGTTGTGCTAAACATGATGCCAAATTTAGCTAAAGCCTTCTGAATGTCCTTGATTCATATCCCTACATTCCTTGTATATTCATGTACGTATATAAAAGTGTCTTAAACGGCCCTATTGTATCTGCTTCCACAGCCACCCCGGCAGTGCTTTTCAGACTCCTACCACTCTCTGTATATAAGAATTGTCTCTGACATCTCCTTTGAACTTTCCTGCTCTCACCTTAAATACATGCCCCCAGTTTTAGACATTTCAAATCTGGGAGAAGGGTTACAGTCAGAATCTGTCTATGCATGTCATAAATTTGTAAACCTCTATCAAGTCTTCCCTCAACCTCTGCCACTGCAGAGAAAACAGCCTGAGTCTTTCCAGCCTCTCCTTTCTAGCTCAAGCCCTCAAATCCAGGCAACCTCTTTTGCACCCTATTCAAAACCTCCACGTCCTTCCTGTAACATGACGACCAGAATTGGATACAATTCTTAAGAGTGCAATACTTAAGGCCGAACCAAAGTGTTCTAAAGCTGGAACATGACATCCTGATTCTTGTGCTCGATTCCCGAACTAATAAAGGCAAGCATGCCATGCGTCTTCTTTGCCACTCTATCAACTTGTGTGGCCCCTTTCGGGGAGCTATGAACTGAATCCCAAGATCCCTGTGTACACAAATGCTGCTCAGGGTCCTGCCATTAACTGTATATTTTTCCTTAACATTTAATTTCCCAAAGTGGAGCACTTCACACTTAATGGATTAAAATTCACTTGCCATTTCTGCAACGGATCTGTATCCTTCTGTATCCTTTTATGACTTTCTACCCTAACTACCACTCTACCAATCATTCTATCGTCTAAAAACTTACTAACCCATCCATCTATCTTGTCACCTCAGTCATTTTATATATATACCACAACAGCAGAGGTCCCAGTACAGATCCCTGCAGAACACAATAGTCCTGGATCTGTAGCCTAAAAAGCACGTTTCCACCACCACCCTCTGCCTTCTCTGGGCAAGCCAGTTGTGAATCCAAGCAGCTAAGTGACCACGGACCCCATGGATCTTAATCTTCTGGATGATCCTACGGTGAAGCGCCTTGTTTTAAGCCTTGCTAACATCCATGTCAACAATATCCACCACTCTATCTTCAATGATCACATTAGTTACCTCCTCAAAAAATTCAATCAATTTAGTAAGACATGACCTGCCCTGCACAAAGCCATGCTGACTGTCCCTAATTGGGCCATGCTGTTCCAAATACAGATAAATACAATCCCGAAGAATTCTGTCCAATAGCTTCCCAATGAACGATGAGAGACTCTCTAGTCTATAGTTTCCTGGATTGACCCGATTTACCTTCTTGAACAGAAGAAGAACATTTAGCAACTTGCTCGTCCTCAGTACATCTCCAGTGGTTACCAAGGATACAAAGATATTGCTGAATGCCCCGACAATCTCCTCTCTCACCTCGCTCAAAATCCTTGAGTAGATACCATTGGGTCCTGAGGACTTATCCACCTGAATGCTCTTTCTTGATCTCAAAATGCTGTTATCGTATGAGCATGCTCCACACAAATCCCACTATCCTCCACACCCTTCGCCTGAGTGAATAGTGATGCACAGTACTCATTTCGGATCTTGCCCATATCCTCTGCTTCCATACACAAGTTCCCTCCTTTATCCTGAATGATCCTACTTTCTCACTATTTATCCCCTTGTTTTTGATGTATGCACAGAATGCCTTGGGATTTCCTTCAACCCTCCTTGCCAAGGTCATTTCATCGCCCTTTCTTTTTCTGCTTTTTCTAATGTCGACCCTGTTCGATTTTAGTTTCCTAAACCTGACATATTTCTGTTTTTGTCCCTTTTGACTAACTTCACAACCTCCCCAATTATCCAAGGGTCTTTACCTCGCCATCCTTGTCCTTCCTCCTTCCTGATCCTAAACTCATAAGCAGGCCTTTAAACAATTCCCATATGGCAAATGTGACAGCTCCCCCCAATTAACACTCCCCAGCTCCTACCTAAAATTGATATAATTTACTCTCCCCCAAGGTCCTGACTTATCCTCCTTCATAGCAATCTTAAAATTGAAGGAGTTGTGATCACTATTTCCAAAATGCTTTCCCACACTTCTCACCAGTTACCTGACCAGGACAAAGTCCAGCATGGCCCATCTTCTATCCATATACTGTGTCAAGAAACTCTCTTGGATAGACTTAATTAAATTCTTAAGCTCACGGATTCTGTGACAGTCAAAGAGAAGCAGTGAATTTTTCTAACCTCATTTCCAACACCTGGCGCATAGCCTTGCATGGCTTGGATAGCACTTGTACATTTAAAACAAAAATGTAAGGATGATGTTCAGGTAAGGACATGGAATTTTGTCATGTGGTCATATTCTCTCTTGTTGGAGCTGATTGCTGCTGAGCACTTGTGTGGTGCAAATGTTACTTATCGTTTATCAGGCCAAGCCTGATCGTTGTGCAAGTCTCACTGTATTTTCTCATCGTTGATTTCACTGTTGGAAAAGTCATGAATTCTGCTGGACACCTGGACAATATTCAATGAACATTCATGTCTTCACTTTGGTTCAAATGAAGACATGACTTCAGCCAGTGCAGGTATCCAGTGAATGCCACTGACTCAATTTTCTATTCCTCTGCTTCACACCACATTCAATCAGAAGTTGGCTTGGTGGAAATGACAGATTGCAGTTTCCTTCCTTTTCAAGCTCAGGATCGCTGATCATATTTGTGGTAACTCCTGAATGAGGTTGCGAGAAGTGTGGCATGACGAAAAGTAAACTGAACCTTAGTGTGCAGCTGTTTGACAGCACTGTCATCCAGATGTTGCATTACTTTGCTGATGATTGAGAATACATTGAGGCCATAATTGGTCAGCACAATTTGTCTGACTATTACATGATAGGTCATCTTTCTCTGAAATGTGAGTGTCGCAAGTGTTTAAAAATGTACTGGAAAACATTTACTGTTGGTGTGCTGACCTTGGGGCACATTGTTCCAATACAGTTTGTGGAATGCTGCCAGGTGCCATGGCATTTGCAGTATCCAGAACATTCAGTCTTGTCATTGCGTGAAATAACTTGAATTGCGTGTAAGTTAAGATCTGTGATGCCTCCTCAGGATGAGGGCAAGAAGATCATCCAGACTGATGCTCTGAATGGTTTCATCTGCCTCTTCACCTTTTGTTCGTAACATCTTGTAATAACTGCCATGTAGCCTGATGAGAAACTAAAGCTCATCTTGATTCATTTGCATTCGAAGGTACCTATTTTTCCCAAACAAAAGGACCCATCACTGAGCGGGAAGTATGGAGAATGTTATAGACATCAGTGGTGAGACAATGGTGGATCTTGACCAGAAAACCATTGTTATGTTGGTGAAATGCAAACAAAAATCTATATGATGTAAACTTTATTCTCAGCTAATCCCTTTCTCAAATGACAGATTCTGATGTTGGTTCCTGGAAAGCCTCCATTGTTGGAGGACGAGAAGCCGTATCCACTTGAAGCAGCACAGGCTTCTGCGATGACTGTGGAAACCACTGCTTATGCCTTGCTTCAAGCATTGTCAAGGAATGATATCGACGATGCAACACCGATTGCGAGGTGGCCAACGATGCAACAGAACTATGGTGGTGGATTTCACTCGACGCAGGTAAATGCTTGAGATCACAACAACAGGCATTCAGATATTTCCATTGATCATGTTACTAACTGGTGGTTGTTGCTGTTTGCAATCAAACTGGACACTGCATTTTCATCTGCAGGTTTGGTGCATTGGCACAAATTCCAGTTCTTCAATGGTGTTAATCCTTGGTTAAATTCTTACATGCACTTTGCCTGTGCATCACTTTTCCTTTTGGCATTGTCCTTGAAAAGTGCCTGTTTCTGTAAACCTTCACTTGCTTGTCATAGGATCATTGAGGGACAGCATAATAGAGTGCCATGGCAATGGAACAGACCCTTCAGCAAATTGTATGTGCCCTCACAAGATGCAAGTCCCGAACTATTCTCATCACATTTCCCAGCACTCGACCCAGAGCCTTGTATGCCTTGGCATCGCAAATGCCCAATCAAAGACTTGTTAAATGTTATCACGGTTTCTGCCTCTACCACCCACACAGTCGGTGCGTTCCACATTCTCACCACAGGTTGGGTGCAAAAACAAGTAAGTTTCCTCAAGAGATAGTAGGAACTTGCCAATGCTGGAGAATCTGAGAGAGCAAGGTGTAGAACTGGATGAACACTGCGGGCCGAGCAGCATCAGAGAAGCAAGAAAGCTGACGTTTCAGATCGAGACCCTTCTTCAAAACCCAGGGAGGAGAAGGGGATTCTGTAAAAAATAGTTAGAAGTTGGGAGGCAGACAGAAGATGGAGAAAGGAGAAGATAGGTGAACTGTCCCGTGCTGTCCACTCACTGTCCCCTGCTCCAGAATCATAGAATCAGAGAATTGTACAGAATTGAACAAGTACTTCATTCCATTGTGTCTGTAACCACCGAAGCCACACTAAGTTCACATTTGGCTCATGTTCTAGCAATAGGCCTATTGCCTTGAATGTTATTTCATTTTACGTGCTGTACCAACCCTTTTTCTTTAACGTGAAAAGATTATCCACCTCAACTGAAGTCCCAGACAATGAATTCCAACCCCCCAGCACCTTCTGGGTGTCTTTTCTTTCCTGAAATTCCTTCTGAGCTTTTAGCTTAAATGTATGTATCTCTTCCTCTACCACCACCGCCCCCCGACCGACCCCATTATGGACCTTCTTTTTACCTCGCCCCTACCCATATTAATCTAAACAATTTTTTCAGGACCTCCTTCAACCTTCTCTACTCGAAAGAAAACAATCCAACCTTATCCAGATAAAACAGTGATGCTAGAGACAATGGGAACTGCAGATGCTGGAGAATCCAAGAGAACAAAGTGTGGAGCTGGCTGGACACAGCAGGCCAAGCAGCATCTCGGGAGCACAAAAGCTGATGTTTCAGGCCTAGACCTTTAATCAGAGATCGGCAACAGTGATGCTGCCCGGCCTGCAGTGTTCCTCCAGCTCCACACTGTGTGATCTCAGACTCCAGCATTGGCAGTTATTGCTAACGCAAACTTATCCAGACTCTCCAAAGAGTTAAAATGCTTCACCCCCTCAGAACATCCTGATGAATGTCCTCCACACATGCTCAAATGCAAACACCTTCCTTCTATAATGGAGAGACCAGAACTGCACTGAGCACTTCAGCTGGGGCCTAACAAAAGTCCTGTACAGCTCTTGAGCCAGATGCTTTCTGAACTGTCCCTTTAAGCTGCCATTCCATGTTCAGGAATCTGTGGACAAGCACCCCAAGATCACACCATTCCTCTGATCTTCCTAGTGTCCTGGCATTTCTTTGAATGATTCCTTGCCTTGTTAGTTTGTCCAAATTGCCTTCTTGATCAGGGTTAACATTCCATCTACCGTTGACCTGCCCATTTGACCAATCTGTAACTTTGGATTCAACTTGCTGTATTTTCCTGGACCCCCCGAGCTTTACCTTCTTTGCCACGCTCCCATTTGGGACCCTGTCCAAGTCTTTGCTGAAATCTATTTTCACTACATCAACTCCCATCTGCACACTCTGTCACCTCTTTGAAAGAATCATCTAAGTTTGTGAGGCGTGACCTCCCTCTGACAAAGCTATGCTGACGGTCGCTGATCAGACCCCACTTCTTGAAATGGAAATTAAGTCTGCCGTTCAGAATTTTCTCCAATATTTTCCTCTCTACTGATGTGATACTCACCAGTCTGTAATACTCTGCTTTATGTTTGTCACGCATTTTGATAAGTGGAACTATGTTACCTGTTCTCCAGTCCTTTGGTACTTTTGAAAGCTCTGTATGAGGGCGAGTGGAATTTTTTCTCTCATCTCCCTGGGCATCGTGGCATACACCTCATCCAAACCTGGGATTTGTCCAATTTTAAATTCACCAAAACACCTAACATCTCCCCAGTCTCTGTTAATTCTGTCCGAGAATTGTGTGCTCCTTCTCACATGTAAAAGCTGATGTGAAATTCTCGTTTAACACCTGACATTGCCCTCCAGTTCAAACCGTTCATTTGCCTCTTCATCCCTAATGAGACCTGGTTTTCCCTGGGTTTTCTCTTTCCCTCTGAGACACTTGTAGAAGATTTTGAGATTCTCCCTCATCCTAATCTTGGTCACCAGTGTTCTGTTGCCCTGTATTTGTTCTCTGATTTGCTGTGACGAGATGCCCCTGCACACTATACATCATCATCATCATGGTGGTTTCTCGCAGATATGGATGACACTCTCCCACTCTCAGGCTGAATTGACCGCCGGCTGCACAGACCGATGCAGCTACCGTCGGCTCTGTTGCACTCGGGGCAGAAGGCAGTCGTGGGAAGGGGTGAGGGAGGTGTTGGTGTGGCTGCATGGCTTCCGCTGCTTCCAAAGGCAAGCCGCAAAGTGTTTGATGCCTTCCCAGGTGCTCTTCAGGCTTTGGGCCGTCTTAGGCCGGCGATTCCCAGGTGTCTGCAGGAATGTCGCACTTCACCATTGAGGACTTGAGTTTATCACCGAGTGCTTCCTCTGCACATCTGGGTCTCGCCTGCTTTTTTGAAGCTGGGATGAGAACATGCGGAGAGTCTCGTGTCAGTCATACAGATGAAGTGTCCAGCCCATTATAGCTGATCGAGGATGGTCAGTGCCTCAGTGCTGGGGATGTTGGCCTGGTTGACGTTAGTGCGTCCACAGGGGCTCTTGTTCCCTTGATGACTGTTATACACCTCCCTATTCCTTTTTATCTGGTCAAAGAACAAAGAAAATTACAGCACAGGAACAGGCGCTTCGGCCCTCCAAGCCTGCGCCAGATCCTATTGAAAGTAGCGTGTTGATGCATTTGTGTAATGATTGTGTTTTGTTTGAGTCCTAACATTCAAAGCAGTGTAAGAATGTCTTTGTGCAGCAGGCAAGGTGTCATGAGATTGAGCCTTCATACACTTGCAAGATGTTGAAAATTTGCCATTATTTATTAAAACACTGATAAATTTCCATGATCAACATTTCTGTTACACTGCAATGATTATCCCGTGGCATGTAAAATCAGAAAGATTCGATAAAATGAGACTGGGTCATGCCCGAGTCTTGCGGAGTTGGGTCAGCATGCAGGGAGAATGTTTGCATTTCATGTATGTGGAAGTACTGAAATATTTCCATGAATCTAAAAGTCACTTTTCCCTTCATTGAAGGACACAATCATTGCCTTGGAAGCTTCATCATGATATGACATTGCATTTCTGAAGAGGGAAGAAGAAATCAACATGCAAATTCAATTCCATGGTTTTGGAAGTCCCATTGAGAACACGATTCATGTGCGCTGGCATAATGCTCTGACCGAGAAAGAATCGAAGGTGAGTTTGTAGTTTGGAAGATCGCAGCAATTTATGCATCAACTTGTTCATCAATAATGTTCCATTGCTTTCAAACTGCATTTTCCACTCTGCAAGATAATAACTGTTAGAACAAGCAACAGGATGGGTAGATGGGCTATGGGGAATGCAATGGCACAAAACCCAATCCATTCGACAACATATTTCAGATATGTCGACAAATTAAATATTCCAGCAGAGGGATAAAACAAGGAAGATGAGAGTGAGGAGGCAAGAGTTCTGATGACAAAAGAACACGAACTTAACTTGATCCATTTGAGCAAAAAAGCAGGCACACAAACAAATAATCAGCTAACAATGCACATGTGCAACGGAGGCTACAGGGGGACGAAGAATGCCGAATTGTTGTCATGCGTATTGCTGAAAGGGTGATTGAAACAGATTCTGTGGTAAATTTGAAGAAATACAGATAATGCATCTCAGGATGTTGGAGAAAGAACATTTATGGACTGAGGCAAATTGTATTGCCCTTTTCAGGAGTTATTTGGGTCAAAATGAATTCAAAGACTTTCTTCTGTGCTGAAAGCTTTAGCTTAGTTGCAGCTGGATCACAATTTCTGTTCCTGGTAGTATTTAGCAAACTGTTAAAAGTGAATGTCACTGCACAGAATTCCAAACATGACTCCAATCAGTAGAGAAAATATCCAAGGGGTATGATGAGTTGTATCCTCTCATGTTGAACAATGCAGCTACAGATACAATGGAGGCACTGATGATAATCTTCCAAGAATCCTTAGATTGTGGAAAATTCTCAGAGGATTGAAAGATTGTGAACATAACACCTTTATTCCAAAGATACTTCAATAAAATAGTGAGCAAGTATTGCCAATTTAGGTCAACCTGGGAAGATGTTCATGCCGGCAATGAAAGATGAAATAACAGGGTACTGAGTGTGCTATAACATCCTACAGAGTTAACATCCTTTCATAAAGGGGAAATAATAGTGGACAAACTTGCTACAGTGCTTTGAGAAGGAAACAAACATTAGTGACGAAGGACCACCAGTTGATGTCGTACATTGAGATTTCAACACAGCATTTGATAAGGTACAGCTCATAAGGTGTCTCAAAAGAAAAGAGCCCACGTGTTCAAGCGTAGTATGTTAGGATGGACAGAGGACTGCATCGTACATAGAAGTAGAGTCGTAGCAGCAAGTTGGTAACTGACAAATCATGTACGGCCACAGAGCGAATGCCGCGGATGCCATACACCTCATGTTGACTGGGTTGATTTCGGAAATGGCGTAGGGGATTGCCATGCTTAGGAAAGCTGGGCGGGCTGGGACGACATTCATTGGAGTTCATAAGATTGAAACAAATCTTATTTTTTCAACATTTAAGATGCTTAAGAGGCTTGATAGTGTATATCCGTAGAGATTACTCCCATTGTGAAAGATTTTACGACCAGAGGCCACATTTTCAAATTGGTTGCCTATTAATTTAGGGGAAGAATTACTTCTTTCAGGTTGTAGCAATCTATTGAACACTTTGGCAGAGAAGGTTTTAGAGGTAATGCCATTAATTATATGCTCGGCTGAGATGGCCAGGTTAATTGTTAAATCAAGGAACAACGACAATGAGAAAAGGGTAGTCTTTACAGCGGAAGATACTTCAAGGATCCCCTTATTACTAAAGAATACAGGGAGGAATTAAACACATCACTACCACACCATCACTACCATGAGAGAAGTTGTAGTAGACAATCTAATGTAGTAAAAGCAGATTAGACTCTTTGCCGTGATGGTTTACTTTCTAAGATTCTGAACAATGAGCTTCAGAGTCGGTGTATGCATTGATTGTAATTTCCCAAAAAGTTTTAGATTCGAGAGTAGCATCTGAGGGCTGGAAAAATGCTGATGCGACATTCCTATTTAAAAAGGAGAGAGGCAAAAAGAAGATAACTACAACCGAACCAGCCTAACATCTATTGTTGGAAATATGTGGTGATCAACTATGAAGAAAATAATAGCAGGACATTTGGAAAATCAGAATCTAATCAAACAGAATCACCACAGCCTGCTGAAAGAGAAATTATGTCTGGCTAATTTGTTTTGGTTTTTGGAGGAAGTTTTGGAAGGAGAATTAAGAGAGGAAAACCAGTAAATGTGTTGTGTTTGGACTTGGAGAAAGCATTTGAGAATGTACTCAAAAGTAATAAGCTGAGAGCTGAGGTTTTGAAGGTAGTATATTGCGATGGTTCAGTATGCTTTGCATGTTCTGGAAGGAGAGATCACATCTTGAGTGAAATGTACCAAATGAATATATATTTTGGGGAACTTGGTGGCAATGTGGCAAGTCAGCGCAGAGGGTAAGAGGTGCCATTTGCTTGCTTTTTTTTGCCTGATAGTTCGTAAGCAGTTTTTGTTGAGACAGGGTGAATTGAAGCCAGAATCAGGGACCTAGAGGGTGAACCAGGTTCATTGGTTGGTGATCGCTACTGGTTTAAGAATCTATTATCGGTAGCTTTCAGATTGAAAGTAAATCGGAGAAATATTTACAGGCTACAAACTAAAAGACCAGAATGTTTTCAAATCAAATTAAGATCGAAGTAATTGAAATGGAGATGCCAGGCCAGATGATGATTTATTCCTACATGACGGGGGAGTGGTCAGACCCCATACTCCAGCTCAGGGTTGATGAACTGGAATCTCAGTTTCGACCAATCAACAAATCATGTGGGGCAGAGTTACCAGGGAATGCTGTGCTTCAGGAGGCAGTCACACACCTTAGATTAACTAGCTGAAACTCGGTCAGTGGCCAGAGACGTGAGAGTGTGACAAAGAACAGGGCAGGTGGAAGGATCCAGGATGTAGTGCAGAAGGAACCTTGGCCTTTGATCTTATCTAACAGGTTTGAGATTCTTTCTTCCTGTGTGGATGAGAGTGCAGGGTATAGGGAAGATGAGTAAACTGACTGTAGCACTGTGGTACAGGGGGGACATTCAGGAGGGGATAAAAAGTGAAATGTAGTTATAATCAGAGGTAGTGTAGTTTGGGGAATGAACACTGTTGGTTGTGACTAGGATCGAGAGTCTCGAAAGTAGTGTTGCCTGCCTGGTGCCCAGGTTCAGGATATTCCATCTCGGCTACAAAGGAACTTGAAGTGGGAGGAGTAGAAATCCAGCTTTTGTGGTCCACACAGGTACCATTGATATGGAAGAAAGAGGAAAGAGGTTCTGCTGAGGGATTATGAGCACTGAGGTGCTGAATGAGAAAGCAGAACCAGAATGGTAATAATCTCTGGATTATTATCTGAGCAATTTGGCACGGTGTGAGCATCATTATAGATGCAAATGCATTGTTCAAATGGTGGCATGGCAGAAATGTGTTTGAATTCATGGGACATTGGCATCGGTATGGGGAAGGAGGGAGTCGTTCTGTTGTTATAGGCTCGACGAGAATCATTTTGGGACAAGTATCCTGGCAAAATACAGAGCTCGGTCTTGGGGTAGGGCGTTAAAATAAAAAGTGTGGAGCGGGTGAGCTCAGTTGCATGGAAAATTGTGGAAAGAGTTAGAAGCTGGTAAGTGCTCAGCAAAGTTTCCAGAGCAAGTAATAGGACAAAAAGTATCGAAATGGTCAGGAATCTCACTTCAGCTGCAGCAGATAAGAAGGGTGGCTGTAAATGCCAGACTGAAGATCTTGTATTGAATTGCAGGGAGTGTATGAAACAAAGTGAACGAGTTTGTGGAGCAGATTGAAATTGACAGATACATCACTCTGGGTATCACAGAGAGGTGGTTGTTAAGGGATAAGTGTTGGGAACGAAATATCCAATGATTCATGTCCGATAGAAAGAACAGGCAAGTGGACAGAGATAACAAAGCGTGGAGCTGGATGAGCACAACAGGCCAAGAAGCATCTCAGGAGCGTAAAAGCTGACGTTTCGTGCCGAGACCCTTCTACTTGTGTGTGTTCGTCCTGCTGTGTTCATCCAGCTCCACACTTTGTTATCTTGGATTCTGAAGCATCTGCAGTTCCCATTATCTCCGATACAAATGGACAGAGATGCCAGGGTTGGCTTGTCAGTAAGAAATGAGGTCGCGCTGAAGGAACCACAGCTCTTGTGCTTGTTTATTAATGACTTGGAGGAAAGAGGTGCATGTGCTGTGGCTAAATTTGTAGATGACTGAAAAAATATTTAGAAAGACAAGGCATGGCACAGAAACAGAGATTTACCAGGATGTGACTTGGATCGGAATGTATTAGCTGTAAGGTGGGTTTGGTGGAAATGTTGTGTCGTGATAAATGTAATGAGATCAACCATGATCTCAGCGAATGATGGAGGAAATTCAATGGGCCAAATGACTTTTTTTCTGAGTCTTCTTGTTTGACAATGCATTCATGAAGGCGTTTTTTTTTTCTCTCTTGGATAAGATTTGAAAATGAAATGTATACACTTCCTTTTCATCTGGGAATAAATAACTGTTCTGAACGATTTCCATTGACGAATAGCAATCTGACAAGCATCACAATGTAAAGAGATTTTTAGCTTCTTTTTAATTGTAAATGTATTCTTTGGAATTAATTCGGCATATATTATTTACGTCTCAGGAAGTATGTTCATCACTGCATCTCAAAAAGTGGTGTGTTGTGTGACAACAGCTTTTTAAAGATCACTTCAATGGTTGTAACACGCATTAAATTACACTGTTGGCCAATCTGTCCATGATTATTTCATTATCTTATGTTTCAAACAGACAAGGAAATATTGGTGATGCAATGAAGAGTTTGATTCTCAAATATAATTGTTGTTATAGCTTCCGCTTGGAAGAAAGTTTCACATCAAGTTGACTGGTCAAGTAAATGGGACACTGACTGTGAGTACTTTGAATGTTCGAGTTATTCCTAAAATGAAAGTTATGACCTTGATGATTTCTCTTTCATGCAGATCTGAAGAGACTATTTTAAAATATCCTCTAGGTTAGTGGTTCAGGCATAAAAGCGCAATATGTATATTTAAGTATATACATGTACATGCGTAATCTGAAAAGATAATGAGTATAAATCACTTGTTACAAGGTGAGAATGAGTTATCCAGATAGTAAGAACTGCCAATGTTGGTGTCTGAGATAACACATTGTGGAGCTGGAGGAACACAGCAGGGCAGGCAGCATCAGAGGCTCAAGAAAGGTGAGGTTTTGGGTCAGGACCCTTCCTCAGAAATGGAGGGTGGAAGGGAGCTCAGAAACAAACAGTGTGGAGGGGGAGGAGGTGCTGGGGAAGGTAGGTGGGATGGTGATAAGTGAGTACTATCCAGATTGGAACAGATTTCCCCCAGCGGGTATTGAATATGAATTCCAAATCACTCTCAAAATCTTAGTGACTGTTAACATTCATGTTTTTTGTCTGTGTGTTTCAGTAATTGCATGACAGTTTGAATGGTTCTTTGAGAGTGAGGAACCTATGGACTCTCACACACCAAGATGGAATTTAGTTCAAAGAGTGACTTCAAAATAGTTGCTTGCTTTTAAAATCTTGACCGTTTTTGCTGTCCAGTTGAATGAATTTAGCTTCATACTGCTTCAATAGGAATTAGTGTTTAATAGGAACATATTTGTGAAAATTACAGTTCTGTAAGTTTTAGCATAAACTGGTGCAGCCTTTCGGTGCTTGCAAAAAGGCTCACCTCTCCGTTAATACCGAAGGAAAATTGGAGTTTAAAAGTAAGTTCACCCGCTGTCAGGGAATGAAATGATAATGTTGACTCAAATATAATTTTTAAGAAAGTAATATATTTGTGAAACACTAAACTCCAATGAAAATTTGGATATGCTTGTTTTACACATGGTTGGATATTGGATTCATTTTAAATGAGGGTGAAGATCACTTTAAATCCAGCATATTTGTGAAGAAAAGAAATAGCATGTCAAATAAAATTAACTGCATGACTCTACATAGCCCTATATGTAGAATTTCGTTCTGAACTATGAGACAGTTATGATCCCGTACTCCCTCAGTGCTCATGGCAAGAGTAAGACTCCTGTTTGACGTGCTATGCACTGCATGGAATGGCGGCGACATCAGATTCATTGATGCTTGAGAATCAAAAGAATATGACGATAAGATTTAAAATCAAAATCTCATTGAACACTTCAAGGAATGTATTACAGGAAGGTGGGGAAAGCATGTATGACTAATAGAAGGTGGTGGCACAGATCAAGTAGACCTGTGTGCTAAAACTTATGACAAATTTCACATTGAATGGAACAGTTTAAACAGGCTGGAGGAAGCAGACATGCCAGCTCAAACTTGTTGAATTTGTGCATTCTGTTCGTAAACATCAGCAAAATTGTGGGAAACATGTTTATTCTTTCTCTTTTATTGCACAGAACCATACAATTAGACTGTTTTGATGAGGAACTTAAAGATTACGAGTCCCGTCCGTTTGACTCAGAGTTTGGTACCATAGGTTGGTACGATCTTCGTTGGAGAAGGAAAAGGGATGTTCCAGATACAGAAAATAGTCAAACCATTTACTACAAAGTCCGTTTCTGGTTAGTATTAATTAATGCAGTTAACATTTTTAGATCGATATGATTGCACAATGGAGTCAATAAGAAAATTCCATCTGATATTCCACAAATTTTAACCGGATATTAAAGCTGCTGATTTCTTTTTCATGCTGTCTGCTGCTTTTAAGAATGGTTGTCTTACTGTCAAAATGTTTAGCTTTGACTCCATGGCTTCTTCCATTAGCTCACATTGAAACACATGTTTCTTCAGCCAAAAATGTTCGTTTACCCGGTGTAGCTCGACCAACCTTCCCCTGTGGTCGTTCCCCTGAAATCCCCTGCGGTCGCTCCCCTGAAAAACAAGTATACCGTTTTGGATACTGTTCCGGGGGACGACTTAGCAGGGGCATGCAGTAGGGTGCAGGTCTCTGGCACAGAGTCTGTCCCTCTTGCACAGAAGGGAAGCGGGGATAGGAAGAGAGTGATAGTCATTGGGGACTCAATAGTTGGAGGGACTGATAGAAGATTTGCCGGGAACGAAAGAGACTGACGATTGGTGTGTTGCCGACCAGGAGCCAGGGTCCGTGATGTCTCGGATAGTGTGTTTAGGGTCCTGAGGGGAGAGGGTGACCAGCCCCAAGTCGTGGTCCACGTAGGCACCAGCGACGTAGGTAGAAAGAGGGATAGGGCTGCCAGGCAGGATTTGAGGGAGCTAGGGTGGAAGCTGAGAGCTGGAACAAAGAGCGTGGCCATCTCTGTTTGTCACCCGTACCACGTGATAGCGAGGCAAAGAACAGGGAGAGATTTCAGCTGAAGACGTGGCTGCAGGGATGGTGCAGGTGGGAGGGCTTCAGGTACATGGACAATTGGGGCTCATTCTGGGGAAGGTGGGACCTGGACAAACAGGACGGTCTCCACTTGAACCAGAGGGGCACGAATATCCTGGGTGGGAAATTGGCTAGTGCCATTCGGTTGGATTTAACCGAGCTCAGAAGGGGGATGGGAAACTGAGGTGTAGTCCTAGTACACAGGAGGATGAGCGTAGGGAGGACATGGTCAGGACCTCACTGTCACAGGAGTGTGCTGGCAGACAGCAAGCTGGATTGAAGTGTGACGACTTTAATGCCGGGAGTATCCGGAATAAGTTAGGTGAGGTTGCAGCTTGGATAGGTACCTGGGACTTCGATGTTGTGGCCATTTCGGAGACATGGATGGAGCAGAGTCAGGAATGGATGTTGCAGGTTCCAGGGTTTAGATCTTTGATTAAGGTCTGGGAAGGTGGTAAAAGAGGGAGAGGTGTGGCTTTGTTGGTCAAGGACAGTATAACGGCGGCTGAAAGAACCTTTGAGGACTCGTCTACCGAGGTGGTATGGGCTGAGGTTGCCAAGGAAGGTTTGTCGACTGAGTCAGTATGGGTGGAAGTTCGGAACAGCAAGGCAGCAGTCACCTCACTGGGGGTTTTCTACGGCCCCCAAATAGCAGTTGAGAGATCAAAGAACTCATTGGCCGGCAGATAGTTGAAAAGTGCAAACATAGCAGGGTTGTTGTTCAGGGTGACTTCAACTTTTCCAATATAGATTGAAACCTCCTGAGTGCAGATGGTTTGGATGGTGCCGTTTTTGTCAGGTGTGTTCAGGAGGGTTTCCTTACTCAGTATGTGGACAGGCCGACGAGGCGTGAGGCCATTTTGGATTTGGTGCTCGGCAATGAGCCAGGACAGGTGTCAGATATCGTGGTGGGAGAGCACTTTGGCGACAGTGACTACAACAGCCTCACATTTACCATAGCCATGGATAGGGAAAGGAGCAGTTACCAGGGGAAGATATTTAACTGGGGAAAAGGAAACTATGATGCTATCAGACAGGAGTTGGGAAGTACAGATTGGGAGCAATTGTTCCACAGAAAGGGCACAGCAGACATGTGGAGCTGTTCAAGGAGCAGTTGTTGCGAGTGATGTATGAATTTGTTCCTCTGAGACAGGTAAGAAGGGGTAAGATTAAGGAGCCTTGGATGACGGGTGCAGAGGTGCTTCTTGTCGAAAAGAAAAAGGCAGCGTACGTAAGGTGGAGTAAGTGAGGGTCTAGCACAGCTTTAGAGTATTACAGGCCTGCTCGGAAGGAGCTCAAAAGATATTGCCTGTACAATTGTTACCTGTTACAACCTTTGCGTCCACGCTTGCTCATTCAATGGTGTCAAGATGCCAGCAGTGAGTGTACCTTCTCCATCCCCTAATGCCGTCAGCTCACACAAGACATAGTCCTTACTTAAAATCTTCTGATCAAACAAAGTTCATTGTTTTGGACATTTTAGTTACCTGTCATGAAACGAAAACTGATTCTGACTGGCGTGAACTGCAGTGCAAATGAATATAATCTGCGAAACGAGATTCCTTATGGACTTGCATCCGCTAGAAATGATTGCTTTTCAAAGACGTTGCATACATACATTTATTTCTCCTATCACCTTAGATTATATTTTTGTTTGTGCGTGTTGTGTGGGCTTCCAGTCAGGCCCATAAACACAGGTTGATGCAGTCACTGTTATAACACGGTATTGAAGGAGAATTTGTGATCTTTGGAGTTTCATTGCAGTGTATGAAGGAGTGCATCATCAAACCACTCCAGATCTCTACTGGTGACTATATTGTTGCAAGTTTTCAAGTGTTACCGATGGTCACATAAAATATGGCCTTTTTGTTGTTGCGCTATTCATCTTAACTGCACCATATCTAGTATTTAGGCTTGGAAACAATTTCTATTTTTTTGATTTACTTGTTCAAAATCATTTATGATTGTTGTCGTGATATCTACGATATGTTATTTTGATTGGACATAGAGGATTGGATCTGTCTTACCCCAACTATTAATGGAAATAATGTATGCGCTTATAAAACCCCTTCTGGGCAAGGTAGTTGCTCAGTGGTTAGAGCTGCTCATGCAGTGGGGAGCCAATTGAGATTCCAGTCTTGGGTAACGATCTGTGTGGAATTGACATGTCCTCCCCGCGTCTGCGAGGGGCTTCTGCCAGGTGCTGCAGTTTCCTCCCATTGTTCAAAGATGTGCAGGTCCTTATATGTGATTTGTGAAGCATTTCTTAAATGTTTCAATCCTGCCAGCATCCAGTGCCTTGGACAAAATAACTGGAGGTGAATAAAAGATACTGTGCCTTTTGACACCATTTCCTGCTGGATTTTCATCAATCCTGCTTTATATCGGTGACAACTTCCATGACCTTTTTTGATGCTCTGTCTGAATTGACAGTCTAGTTCCAAATATTTGTTGTGTAGTATTACAAGGTCTCTGCTACAGCATACCCATGAATGCCCACTTCAAAAGATACTTCCATATCATAGAATCCCTACGGTGTGGAAACAAGCCCCTTTTGACCCAACAAGTCCACAGCCACCCTCCAAAGAGCATCTCACCCTGACTCATTCCCCGACCCTTTCCTCAGTAACCCTACATTTCCCATGACTAACACACCTAATCTACACATCCCGAAACACAATGGGCAAGTTTGGCATGGCCCATACACCTAGCCTGCACATCTTTGGACAGTGGGAGGAAACCAGAGCACCCAGCAGGAACCCATGCAGGCATGGGCAGAATGTACAAACTCTGCACAGAAAATCACGCAACGGTGGGATCGAACCTGGGTCCCTGGCGCTGTGAGTCAACAGTGCTAACCACTGAGCCACCGTGCTGCCCTTGGAGTTAGACAGAGCTTGCTTGTTCTTGGGTGGCCTCAAACTGCCAACCTCCACTTAGTGGCAAAAGTGCTGACCAACTGCACTCATCTTCACTGGTTTTTGCTTTGTATCATTGAATTCAATCCTTCAAACTCTATGATAAATATTTAACTTTCCATTGATATGTGAGCGTTGTTTTTAGTACGCAGTATTGGTTTATTATGTTTCATTGGTACATAATTAATATTGTATGTATATGCAAATAGGCAAGTTGGTAATGATGCAGTCCGCAGACCTGGAGGATAATAACACTGTCCTTCAATCGCCCACGATGCCCTCTGCAAATTGGTAGAAAACAAAAATTTCTATAAAATTAATCTCTCCTCCCGTCAGTCGATCAAAATTAATTCAGAATTTTGTACAGGCCAATAACTGTAAGATTACACGGGCCTAAACAAAACTACTGGCTCATATTAGTTCAGTAAAGTGAAAGGGCAACAATAGAGGCAGTAGGAACTGCAGATGCTGGAGAATCTGAGATAAGAAGGTGTAAAGCTGGATGAACACAGCAGGTCAAGCAGTATCATCCAGCTCTACACCTTGTTATCTCAGATTCTCCAGCGCCAATTTTCTGAAGTAGGGTCTCGTCCCGAAACATCAGCTTTCTTGCTCCTCTGATGCTGCTTGGCCTGCTGTGTTCATCCAGCTCTCCACCTTGGGCAACAATAGAGTATGCTTTAAGTCACTAGATATGTTACGTGGGTTTGTCTTCCTTAGGGTGGAGTTAGTGGAACCGAAAAAGATGTCTCCCTCACAGCGTTTGTGACAAAAGAATTGCATTGTTCCTTGGCGGCCTTTCAACAGAAGAATATTCAGAGATTTCACGAGTGGTAAGAATGTAACTTCTTTTACTTCTCTTTATCTCACTTTTTCCAAAATTGGAAAATAGATTTTAGAAATAACATCGAGCTGATGAAGTGTGAAAAGAAGAATAATTCCAAGCAGTGGTGGGAGTTGGTCAGTGAGGTGGGAGGAGTGGATAGGTGGGAGAGAAAGCGGACAGGTCGTGGAGGCGGGGATGAGTGGAGGAACTAGTCTTGGGATGAGGCTGGCAGGTGGGGAGATTTTGAGGGTGGCAAAGTCCATATTGAGGCCATTGAGTTGGAAGCTCCCGAGGCGGAATATGAGGTGCTGCTCCTCTAGTTTCTGGGTGGTGTGATTGTGACACTGGAAGAGGCCCAGGATGGACATGTCGTCCAGGGAATGGGAGGGGGAGTTGAAGTGATGCAATGATTTGGATATGAAAATAGGTGTGGTTAGTAAGTTGCCCAATGATTGAAGGTGTAGTAGCCAGCCAAGGAGGTCACCTCAGAATGCAATGGGACATTGACAAGGGCCAATAAACTGAGGAGTGGCAGATGGAGTTGAAGTTAGACAAATGTGAGGTGCTACATTTTGGAAAGGCAAATCAGGGCAGCACGTATACACTGAAGGTTGTGGGGAGTGTTGCTTAATAAAGAGACGCTGGAGTGCAGTTTCGTAGTTCCATCAAAGTACAGCCACCGGTAAAAAGGATATTGAGGAGACATTTGGTGTGCTCGCCTTTATCGGTCAGTGCATTTAGAATAGGAGTTAGGAGATCACTTAGCAGCCATATAGGATGTTGGTTCGGCTGCTTTTGGAATACTGCAATCGCTTTTGGTCTCCTTGCGAGAGGAAGGATGTTGGCGCAACATTGAGGGCCGAAGGGCCTGTTCTGCGCTGGATTGTTGTATGTTGTAAACTTGAAAGGGTTCAGAGAACATCTACAAGGATGTTACCAGCATCGGAGGTTGAAGGTATACCGTGGGCTTGAACAGGCAGCGATTACTTGGAACTTTGGAGTTCAGGGCTGACCATATAGAAGTTTGTACAATTACGAGGGACGTGGATAGAGCGAACAGCCAAGATCTTTTCCCCGGGTTGCTGGAATCCAAAACTGGAGAGAATAGGTTGAAAATGAGAGAGGGAAGATTTAAAATGGACCGGATTTTTTTCATAGTGGTGCATGTATGGAATGAGCTGCCAGAGGAAGTGGTGGAGGCTTGTACGTTTAAAAGGCATGTGGATGGGTATATGAATAGGATGGGTTGAGAGGAATATGGGCCAAATGCTGGCAAATGGGACTAAATTAATTTAGGATATCCGGTCAACATAGACAAATTGGGCCAAAGGATCTGTTTCCCTACTGTACATCTCTCTGACTCTAAGTGTCTTTTTTCTGAACCACGTGGCCCATAATTAGAAAAACTTGAATCAGGATTTGGGAATGTGACAATTCTAATTGGATCTGTTTGATGAAATTAACTCTGTAGGTAATGGTGGTTGAATTATGATTTATAAAATTTGAGTTTATTGCAGCATCTTATAGATTAGAGGAGACACAGGTAATCAAAATTGAAAATCAAAACTTGGTAAAATTTTGCATTGGAAATACATGACCAGCCATTGGAGGAGATTCATGACCATTGCATTCAAGTGACAACAACAAATGCGATTCAGTGACTCAGTGAAATGGGATGCAGTGACTGAGATAAATGGGATGCAGTGACTGAGGTAAATGGGATGCAGTGGCTGAGGGTAATGGGATGCAGTGACAGATGGAAATTGAATGCAGTGAGAGAGTGAAATTGGATGCAATGACGGTGGGAAATGGGATGTAGTGACTGAGAGAAATGGGATACAGTGACTGAGATAAATGGGATGCAGTGACTGAGTGAAATGGGACGCAGTGACTGAGGGAAATGGGATGCAGTGACTGAGGAAATGGGATGCAGTGACTGAGGAAATGGGATGCAGTACCAGACGGAACTTGAATGCAGCATCAGATGAGAAACGGGATACAGTGACTGTGTGAAATGGGATGCAGTGACTGGGTGAAATAGGATGCAGTGATTGAGTGAAGTGAGATGCAGTGACTGATGGAAAGGAGATGCAGTGACTGAGTGAAATGTGATGCAGTGACTGAGTGAAATGTGATGCAGTGGCAGAGTGAAATGTGATGCCGTGACTGCGTGAAGTGTGATGCAGTGACTGCGTGAAATGTGATGCAGTGACTGCCTGAAATGTGATGCAGTGACTGCCTGAAATGGGATGCAGTGTCTGCGTGAAATGGGATGCAGTGTCTGCGTGAAATGGGATGCAGTGTCTGCGTGAAATGGGATGCAGTGACTGAGGCAAATGGGATGCAGTGACTGAGTGAAATAGGATGCCCCAACTGAGTGAAATAGGATGCCCTGACTGAGTGAAATGCGATGCAGTGACTGACGGAAATTGAATGCACTGACGGATGGAAATTGAATGCAGTGAGAGAGTGAAATTGGCTGCAACGACTGTGGGAAATGGGTTGTAGTGACTGAGTGAATTGGGATGCAGTGACTGGGTGAAATGGGATACCGTGACTGAGTGAAATGGGATGCAGTGACTGCGTGAAATGGGATGCAGTGACTGCGAGAAATGGGATGCGTTGACTGATGGAAAGGAGATGCCGTCACTGTGGGAAATGGCATGCAGTGACAGAGTGAAATGGGGAGCTGTGAATGAGTGAAATGGGAAGCTGTGAATGAGTGAAATGGGCTGCAGTGACTGAGTGACATGGGGTGCAGTGACTCTGTGAAATGGGATGCAGTGACTGAGGGAAAGGAGATGCAGTGACTGAGGGGAATGGGATGCAGCGACTGAGTGAAATGGGATACAGTGACTGAGTGAACGGGGATGCAGTGACTTCGTGCCCTGGGATGCAGAGACTGAGTGAAATGGGATGCAGTGACTGTTAAATGGGCTGCAGGGACTGTGGGAAATGGGATGCAGTGACTGAGGGGAATGGGATGCAGTGACTGAGGGGAATGGGATGCACTGACTGAGTGAACTGGGATGCACTGACTGAGGGAAATGGGATGCAGTGACTGTGGGTAATGTGATGCAGTGTCTGAGGGTAATGGGATGCAGTGACTGAGGGGAATGGGATGCAGTGACTGAGTGAACTGGAATGCAGTGACTGATTGAACTGGGGTGCAGTGACTAAATTAAATGGGATGCAGTCACTGTGGGAAATGGCATGCTGTGACTGAGGTGAATGTGATGCAGTGACTGAGGGAAATGGGATGCAGTGTCTGAGTTAAATGGAATGCAGTGACTGATGGAAATGGGATGCAGTGACTGAGTGAATTGGGATGCAGTGACTGACTGAAATGGGATGCACTGACTGAGGGAATTGGGGTGCAGTGACTGAGGGAATTGGGGTGCAGTGACTGAGGGAATTGGGGTGCAGTGACTGAGGGAATTGGGGTGCAGTGACTAAGGGAAATGGGATGCAGTTACTGAGGGAAATAGGATGCAGTGACTTTTGGAAATGGGATGCAGTGAGTGATGGAAATGGGAGGCAGTGATTGAATGAAATGGGTGCAAGTGACCGTGGAGATGGGATGCAGTGACTTGGGGAAAGGAGATGCAGTGACTGTGGAAACGGGATGCTGTGACTGAGGGTAACGGGTTGAGGCGGCTAAGTGAAATGGGACGCCGTGTCTCTGTGAAATGTGATGCGGAGACTGTGGGGAAATGGATGCGGTGACTGAATGAAATGGGATGCAGTGACTGAGTGAAATGTGATGCGTTGACTGATGGAAAGGAGATGCCGTCACTGTGGAAAATGGCATGCAGTGACTGAGTGAAATGGGAAGCTGTGAATGAGTGAAATGGGAAGCTGTGAATGAGTGAAATGGGCTGCAGTGACTGAGTGAAATGGGGTGCAGTGACTGATGGAAAGATGATGCAGTGAATGATGGAAATGGGATGCCATGACTGGTGGAAATGGGATGCCGTGACTGATGGAAGTGGGATTCCGTGACTGATGGAAGTGGGATGCCGTGACTGATGGAAATGGGATGCCGTGACTGATGGAAATGGGATGCCGTGACTGAGTGAAATGGGATGCAGTGACTGAGTGAAATGGGATGCAGTGACAGATGGAAATTGAATGCAGTGAGAGAGTGAAATTGGATGCAATGACTGTGGGAAATGGGATGCAGTGACTGCGTGAAATGGGATGCAGTGACTGCGTGAAATGGGATGCAGTGACTGACGGAAATGGGATGCAGTGACTGTGGGAAATGGGATGCAGTCACTGTGGGAAACGAGATGAAGTGACTGTGTGAAATGTGATGCAGTGACTAAGTGAAATGGGATGCAGTGACTGAGTGAAATGGGATGCAGTGACTGAGAGAAATGGGATGCAGTGACTGAGAGAAATGGGATGCAGTGACTGAGTGAAATGGGATGCAGTGAATGAGTGAAGTGAGTTCCAGTGACTGATGGAAATTGAATGCAGTGTCTGATGCAAATGGGATGCAGTGACTGAGTGAAATGGGATGCAGTGACTGAGTGAAATGAGCTGCAATGACTGTGTGAAGTGGGATGCAGTGACTGAGAGAAATGGGATGCAGTAACTGAGTGAACTGGGATGTAGTGACTGAGTGAACGGGGATGCAGTGACTGAGTGTCCTGGGATGCAGTGACTGAGTGAAATGGGATGCAGTGACCGTTAAATGGGCTGCAGGGACTGTTGGAAATGGGATGCACTGACTGAGGGGAATGGGATGCAGTGACTGAGGGGAATGGGATGCAGCGACTGAGTGAACTGTGATGCAGCGACTGAGTGAACTGGGATGCAGTGAATGATTGAACTGGGATGCAGTGCCTAAATGAAATGGGATGCAGTCACTGTGGGAAATGGCATGCTGTGACTGAGGTTAATGCGATGCAGTGACTGAGGGGAATGTGATGCAGTGACTGACGGAAATGGGATGCAGTGACTGAGTGAACTGGAATGCAGTGAATGATTGAACTGGGATGCAGTGCCTAAATGAAATGGGATGCAGTCACTGTGGGAAATGGCATGCTGTGACTGAGGTTAATGCGATGCAGTGACTGAGGGGAATGTGATGCAGTGACTGACGGAAATGGGATGCAGTGACTGAGTGAACTGGAATGCAGTGAATGATTGAACTGGGATGCAGTGCCTAAATGAAATGGGATGCAGTCACTGTGGGAAATGGCATGCTGTGACTGTGGTTAATGCGATGCAGTGACTGAGGGGAATGTGATGCAGTGACTGAGGGAAATGGGATGCAGTGTCTGAGTGAAATGGGATGCAGTGTCTGAGTGAAATGGGATGCAGTGACTGAGTGAAATGGGATGCAGTGACTGAGTGAAATGGGATGCAGTGACTGTTGGAAATCGGATGCAGTGACTGATGGAAATCGGATGCAGTGACTGATGGAAATGGGATGCCATGACTGATGGAAATGGGATGCAGTGACTGAGTGAAATGGGATGCAGTGACTGTGTGGCATTGGGTGTGGTGATTGATGGAAATACATTCACTGTCTCAGTTGAATAGGATTCACTGTCTGCGTTAAATGGGATGCCGTGACTGAGTGAAATGGGATGCCATGACTGAGGGAAATGGGATGCCGTGACTGAGGGAAATGGGATGCCGTGACTGAGTGAAATGGGATGCAGTGACAGATGGAAATTGAATGCAGTGAGAGAGTGAAATTGGATGCAATGACTGTTTGGAAATGGGATGTAGTGACTGAGAGAAATGGGATGCAGTGACTGAGGGAAATGGGATGCAGTGACTGAGGGAAATGGGATGCAGTGACTGAGGGAAATGGGATGCAGTGACTGAGGAAATGGGATGCAGTACCTGACAGAACTTGAATGCAGCATCAGATGAGAAACAGGATGCAGTGACTCTGTGAAATGGGATGCAGTGACTGCGTGAAATGGGATGCAGTGAATGAGTGAAGTGAGATGCAGTGACTGATGGAAAGGAGATGCAGTGACTGAGTGAAATGTGATGCAGTGACTGCGTGAAATGTGATGCAGTGACTGCGTGAAATGTGATGCAGTGACTGCCTGAAATGTGATGCAGTGAGTGCGTGAAATGGGATGCAGTGACTTAGGGAAATGGGACACCGTGACTGAGTGAAATGGGATGCAGTAACAGAGTGGAATGCATTGCAGTGACTGATGGAAATTGAATGCAGTGACTGATGGAAATTGAATGCAGTGACTGCGTGAAATGGGATGCAGTGACTGCGTGAAATGGGATGCAGTGACTGCGTGAAATGGGATGCAGTGACTGCGGGAAATGGGATGCAGTGACTGTGGGAAATGGGATGCAGTGACTGTGGGAAACCAGATTAAGTGACTGTGTGAAATGTGATGCTGTGACTGTGTGAAATGTGATGCAGTGACTGTGTGAAATGGGATGCAGTGACTGCGTGAAATGTGTTGCAGTGACTGCGTGAAATGTGTTGCAGTGACTGCCTGAAAGGTGATGCAGTGAGTGCGTGAAATGGGATGCAGTGTCTGCGTGAAATGGGATGCAGTGACTTAGGGAAATGGGACACCATGACTGCGTGAAATGGGATGCAGTGACTGCGTGAAATGGGATGCAGTGACTGTGGGAAATGGGATGCAGTGACTGTGGGAAATTGGATGCAGTGACTGAGTGAAATGGGATGCAGTGACTGTGGGAAATGGGATGCAGTGAATGAGTGAAGTGAGATGCAGTGACTGATGGAAATTGAATGCAGTGTGTGATGCAAATGGGATGCAGTGACTGAGTGAAATGGGATGCAGTGACTGAGTGAAATGAGCTGCAATGACTGTGTGAAGTGGGATGCAGTGACTGTGGGAAATGGGATGCAGTGAGTGATGGAAATGGGAGGCAGTGATTGAATGAAATGGGTGCAAGTGACCGTGGAGATGAGATGCAGTGACTTGGGGAGAGGAGATGCAGTGACTGTGGAAACGGGATGCTGTGACTGAGGGTAACGGGTTGCAGTGGCGAAGTGAAATGGGACGCCGTGTCTCTGTGAAATGTGATGCGGAGACTGTGGGGAAATGGATGCAATGACTGAATGAAATGGGATGCAGTGACTGAGTGAAATGTGATGCGTTGACTGATGGAAAGGAGATGCCGACACTGTTGGAAATGGCATGCTGTGAATGAGTGAAATGGGAAGCTGTGAATGAGTGAAATGGGCTGCAGTGACTGATTGAAATGGGGTGCTGTGACTCTGTGAAATGGGATGCAGTGACTGAGGGAAAGGAGATGCAGCGACTGAGTGAACTGGGACGCAGTGACTGAGTGAAATGGGATGCAGTAACTGAGTGAACTGGGATGTAGTGACTGAATGAACGGGGATGCAGTGACTGAGTGTCCTGGGATGCAGTGACTGAGTGAAATGGGATGCAGTGACCATTAAATGGGCTGCAGGGACTGTTGGAAATGGGATGCACTGACTGAGGGGAATGGGATGCAGTGACTGAGGGGAATGGGATGCAGCGACTGAGTGAACTGTGATGCAGCGACTGAGTGAACTGGGATGCAGTGAATGATTGAACTGGGATGCAGTGCCTAAATGAAATGGGATGCAGTCACTGTGGGAAATGGCATGCTGTGACTGAGGTTAATGCGATGCAGTGACTGAGGGGAATGTGATGCAGTGACTGACGGAAATGGGATGCAGTGACTGAGTGAACTGGAATGCAGTGAATGATTGAACTGGGATGCAGTGCCTAAATGAAATGGGATGCAGTCACTGTGGGAAATGGCATGCTGTGACTGAGGTTAATGCGATGCAGTGACTGAGGGGAATGTGATGCAGTGACTGACGGAAATGGGATGCAGTGACTGAGTGAACTGGAATGCAGTGAATGATTGAACTGGGATGCAGTGCCTAAATGAAATGGGATGCAGTCACTGTGGGAAATGGCATGCTGTGACTGTGGTTAATGCGATGCAGTGACTGAGGGGAATGTGATGCAGTGACTGAGGGAAATGGGATGCAGTGTCTGAGTGAAATGGGATGCAGTGTCTGAGTGAAATGGGATGCAGTGACTGAGTGAAATGGGATGCAGTGACTGAGTGAAATGGGATGCAGTGACTGTTGGAAATGGGATGCAGTGACTGATGGAAATCGGATGCAGTGACTGATGGAAATGGGATGCCATGACTGATGGAAATGGGATGCCGTGACTGATGGAGATGGGATGCAGTGACTGAGTGAAATGGGATGCAGTGACTGTGTGGCATTGGGTGTGGTGATTGATGGAAATACATTCACTGTCTCAGTTGAATAGGATTCACTGTCTGCGTTAAATGGGATGCCGTGACTGAGTGAAATGGGATGCCGTGACTGAGGGAAATGGGATGCCGTGACTGAGGGAAATGGGATGCCGTGACTGAGTGAAATGGGATGCAGTGACAGATGGAAATTGAATGCAGTGAGAGAGTGAAATTGGATGCAATGACTGTTTGGAAATGGGATGTAGTGACTGAGAGAAATGGGATGCAGTGACTGAGGGAAATGGGATGCAGTGACTGAGGGAAATGGGATGCAGTGACTGAGGAAATGGGATGCAGTACCTGACAGAACTTGAATGCAGCATCAGATGAGAAACAGGATGCAGTGACTCTGTGAAATGGGATGCAGTGACTGCGTGAAATGGGATGCAGTGAAGGAGTGAAGTGAGATGCAGTGACTGATGGAAAGGAGATGCAGTGACTGAGTGAAATGTGATGCAGTGACTGCGTGAAATGTGATGCAGTGACTGCGTGAAATGTGATGCAGTGACTGCCTGAAATGTGATGCAGTGAGTGCGTGAAATGGGATGCAGTGACTTAGGGAAATGGGACACCGTGACTGAGTGAAATGGGATGCAGTAACAGAGTGGAATGCATTGCAGTGACTGATGGAAATTGAATGCAGTGACTGATGGAAATTGAATGCAGTGACTGCGTGAAATGGGATGCAGTGACTGCGTGAAATGGGATGCAGTGACTGCGTGAAATGGGATGCAGTGACTGCGGGAAATGGGATGCAGTGACTGTGGGAAATGGGATGCAGTGACTGTGGGAAACCAGATGAAGTGACTGTGTGAAATGTGATGCTGTGACTGTGTGAAATGTGATGCTGTGACTGTGTGAAATGGGATGCAATGACTGTGTGAAATGGGATGCAGTGACTGTGGGAAATGGGATGCAGTGAATGAGTGAAATGAGATGCAGTGACTAATTGAAATTGAATGCAGTGTGTGATGCAAATGGGATGCAGTGACTGAGTGAAATGGGATGCAGTGACTGAGTGAAATGGGATGCAGTGACTGTGTGAAGTGGGATGCAGTGACTGTGGGAAATGGGATGCAGTGAATGAGTGAAGTGAGACGCAGTGACTGATGGAAAGGAGATGCAGTGACTGAGTGAAATGTGATGCAGTGACTGAGTGAAATGTGATGCGTTGACTGATGGAAAGGAGATGCCGACACTGTTGGAAATGGCATGCTGTGAATGAGTGAAATGGGAAGCTGTGAATGAGTGAAATGGGCTGCAGTGACTGATTGAAATGGGGTGCTGTGACTCTGTGAAATGGGATGCAGTGACTGAGGGAAAGGAGATGCAGCGACTGAGTGAACTGGGACGCAGTGACTGAGTGAAATGGGATGCAGTAACTGAGTGAACTGGGATGTAGTGACTGAATGAACGGGGATGCAGTGACTGAGTGTCCTGGGATGCAGTGACTGAGTGAAATGGGATGCAGTGACCATTAAATGGGCTGCAGGGACTGTTGGAAATGGGATGCACTGACTGAGGGGAATGGGATGCAGTGACTGAGGGGAATGGGATGCAGCGACTGAGTGAACTGTGATGCAGCGACTGAGTGAACTGGGATGCAGTGAATGATTGAACTGGGATGCAGTGCCTAAATGAAATGGGATGCAGTCACTGTGGGAAATGGCATGCTGTGACTGAGGTTAATGCGATGCAGTGACTGAGGGGAATGTGATGCAGTGACTGACGGAAATGGGATGCAGTGACTGAGTGAACTGGAATGCAGTGAATGATTGAACTGGGATGCAGTGCCTAAATGAAATGGGATGCAGTCACTGTGGGAAATGGCATGCTGTGACTGAGGTTAATGCGATGCAGTGACTGAGGGGAATGTGATGCAGTGACTGACGGAAATGGGATGCAGTGACTGAGTGAACTGGAATGCAGTGAATGATTGAACTGGGATGCAGTGCCTAAATGAAATGGGATGCAGTCACTGTGGGAAATGGCATGCTGTGACTGTGGTTAATGCGATGCAGTGACTGAGGGGAATGTGATGCAGTGACTGAGGGAAATGGGATGCAGTGTCTGAGTGAAATGGGATGCAGTGTCTGAGTGAAATGGGATGCAGTGACTGAGTGAAATGGGATGCAGTGACTGAGTGAAATGGGATGCAGTGACTGTTGGAAATCGGATGCAGTGACTGATGGAAATCGGATGCAGTGACTGATGGAAATGGGATGCCATGACTGATGGAAATGGGATGCCGTGACTGATGGAGATGGGATGCAGTGACTGAGTGAAATGGGATGCAGTGACTGTGTGGCATTGGGTGTGGTGATTGATGGAAATACATTCACTGTCTCAGTTGAATAGGATTCACTGTCTGCGTTAAATGGGATGCCGTGACTGAGTGAAATGGGATGCCATGACTGAGGGAAATGGGATGCCGTGACTGAGGGAAATGGGATGCCGTGACTGAGTGAAATGGGATGCAGTGACAGATGGAAATTGAATGCAGTGAGAGAGTGAAATTGGATGCAATGACTGTTTGGAAATGGGATGTAGTGACTGAGAGAAATGGGATGCAGTGACTGAGGGAAATGGGATGCAGTGACTGAGGGAAATGGGATGCAGTGACTGAGGAAATGGGATGCAGTACCTGACAGAACTTGAATGCAGCATCAGATGAGAAACAGGATGCAGTGACTCTGTGAAATGGGATGCAGTGACTGCGTGAAATGGGATGCAGTGAAGGAGTGAAGTGAGATGCAGTGACTGATGGAAAGGAGATGCAGTGACTGAGTGAAATGTGATGCAGTGACTGCGTGAAATGTGATGCAGTGACTGCGTGAAATGTGATGCAGTGACTGCCTGAAATGTGATGCAGTGAGTGCGTGAAATGGGATGCAGTGACTTAGGGAAATGGGACACCGTGACTGAGTGAAATGGGATGCAGTAACAGAGTGGAATGCATTGCAGTGACTGATGGAAATTGAATGCAGTGACTGATGGAAATTGAATGCAGTGACTGCGTGAAATGGGATGCAGTGACTGCGTGAAATGGGATGCAGTGACTGCGTGAAATGGGATGCAGTGACTGCGGGAAATGGGATGCAGTGACTGCGGGAAATGGGATGCAGTGACTGTGGGAAACCAGATGAAGTGACTGTGCGAAATGTGATGCTGTGACTGTGTGAAATGTGATGCTGTGACTGTGTGAAATGGGATGCAATGACTGTGTGAAATGGGATGCAGTGACTGTGGGAAATGGGATGCAGTGAATGAGTGAAATGAGATGCAGTGACTAATTGAAATTGAATGCAGTGTGTGATGCAAATGGGATGCAGTGACTGAGTGAAATGGGATGCAGTGACTGAGTGAAATGGGATGCAGTGACTGTGTGAAGTGGGATGCAGTGACTGTGGGAAATGGGATGCAGTGAATGAGTGAAGTGAGACGCAGTGACTGATGGAAAGGAGATGCAGTGACTGAGTGAAATGTGATGCAGTGACTGAGTGAAATGTGATGCGTTGACTGATGGAAAGGAGATGCCGACACTGTTGGAAATGGCATGCTGTGAATGAGTGAAATGGGAAGCTGTGAATGAGTGAAATGGGCTGCAGTGACTGATTGAAATGGGGTGCTGTGACTCTGTGAAATGGGATGCAGTGACTGAGGGAAAGGAGATGCAGCGACTGAGTGAACTGGGACGCAGTGACTGAGTGAAATGGGATGCAGTAACTGAGTGAACTGGGATGTAGTGACTGAATGAACGGGGATGCAGTGACTGAGTGTCCTGGGATGCAGTGACTGAGTGAAATGGGATGCAGTGACCATTAAATGGGCTGCAGGGACTGTTGGAAATGGGATGCACTGACTGAGGGGAATGGGATGCAGTGACTGAGGGGAATGGGATGCAGCGACTGAGTGAACTGTGATGCAGCGACTGAGTGAACTGGGATGCAGTGAATGATTGAACTGGGATGCAGTGCCTAAATGAAATGGGATGCAGTCACTGTGGGAAATGGCATGCTGTGACTGAGGTTAATGCGATGCAGTGACTGAGGGGAATGTGATGCAGTGACTGACGGAAATGGGATGCAGTGACTGAGTGAACTGGAATGCAGTGAATGATTGAACTGGGATGCAGTGCCTAAATGAAATGGGATGCAGTCACTGTGGGAAATGGCATGCTGTGACTGAGGTTAATGCGATGCAGTGACTGAGGGGAATGTGATGCAGTGACTGACGGAAATGGGATGCAGTGACTGAGTGAACTGGAATGCAGTGAATGATTGAACTGGGATGCAGTGCCTAAATGAAATGGGATGCAGTCACTGTGGGAAATGGCATGCTGTGACTGTGGTTAATGCGATGCAGTGACTGAGGGGAATGTGATGCAGTGACTGAGGGAAATGGGATGCAGTGTCTGAGTGAAATGGGATGCAGTGTCTGAGTGAAATGGGATGCAGTGACTGAGTGAAATGGGATGCAGTGACTGTTGGAAATGGGATGCAGTGACTGTTGGAAATCGGATGCAGTGACTGATGGAAATCGGATGCAGTGACTGATGGAAATGGGATGCCATGACTGATGGAAATAGGATGCCGTGACTGATGGAGATGGGATGCAGTGACTGAGTGAAATGGGATGCAGTGACTGTGTGGCATTGGGTGTGGTGATTGATGGAAATACATTCACTGTCTCAGTTGAATAGGATTCACTGTCTGCGTTAAATGGGATGCCGTGACTGAGTGAAATGGGATGCCATGACTGAGGGAAATGGGATGCCGTGACTGAGGGAAATGGGATGCCGTGACTGAGTGAAATGGGATGCAGTGACAGATGGAAATTGAATGCAGTGAGAGAGTGAAATTGGATGCAATGACTGTTTGGAAATGGGATGTAGTGACTGAGAGAAATGGGATGCAGTGACTGAGGGAAATGGGATGCAGTGACTGAGGGAAATGGGATGCAGTGACTGAGGAAATGGGATGCAGTACCTGACAGAACTTGAATGCAGCATCAGATGAGAAACAGGATGCAGTGACTCTGTGAAATGGGATGCAGTGACTGCGTGAAATGGGATGCAGTGAAGGAGTGAAGTGAGATGCAGTGACTGATGGAAAGGAGATGCAGTGACTGAGTGAAATGTGATGCAGTGACTGCGTGAAATGTGATGCAGTGACTGCGTGAAATGTGATGCAGTGACTGCCTGAAATGTGATGCAGTGAGTGCGTGAAATGGGATGCAGTGACTTAGGGAAATGGGACACCGTGACTGAGTGAAATGGGATGCAGTAACAGAGTGGAATGCATTGCAGTGACTGATGGAAATTGAATGCAGTGACTGATGGAAATTGAATGCAGTGACTGCGTGAAATGGGATGCAGTGACTGCGTGAAATGGGATGCAGTGACTGCGTGAAATGGGATGCAGTGACTGCGGGAAATGGGATGCAGTGACTGTGGGAAATGGGATGCAGTGACTGTGGGAAACCAGATGAAGTGACTGTGTGAAATGTGATGCTGTGACTGTGTGAAATGTGATGCTGTGACTGTGTGAAATGGGATGCAATGACTGTGTGAAATGGGATGCAGTGACTGTGGGAAATGGGATGCAGTGAATGAGTGAAATGAGATGCAGTGACTAATTGAAATTGAATGCAGTGTGTGATGCAAATGGGATGCAGTGACTGAGTGAAATGGGATGCAGTGACTGAGTGAAATGGGATGCAGTGACTGTGTGAAGTGGGATGCAGTGACTGTGGGAAATGGGATGCAGTGAATGAGTGAAGTGAGACGCAGTGACTGATGGAAAGGAGATGCAGTGACTGAGTGAAATGTGATGCAGTGACTGAGTGAAATGTGATGCGTTGACTGATGGAAAGGAGATGCCGACACTGTTGGAAATGGCATGCTGTGAATGAGTGAAATGGGAAGCTGTGAATGAGTGAAATGGGCTGCAGTGACTGATTGAAATGGGGTGCTGTGACTCTGTGAAATGGGATGCAGTGACTGAGGGAAAGGAGATGCAGCGACTGAGTGAACTGGGACGCAGTGACTGAGTGAAATGGGATGCAGTAACTGAGTGAACTGGGATGTAGTGACTGAATGAACGGGGATGCAGTGACTGAGTGTCCTGGGATGCAGTGACTGAGTGAAATGGGATGCAGTGACCATTAAATGGGCTGCAGGGACTGTTGGAAATGGGATGCACTGACTGAGGGGAATGGGATGCAGTGACTGAGGGGAATGGGATGCAGCGACTGAGTGAACTGTGATGCAGCGACTGAGTGAACTGGGATGCAGTGAATGATTGAACTGGGATGCAGTGCCTAAATGAAATGGGATGCAGTCACTGTGGGAAATGGCATGCTGTGACTGAGGTTAATGCGATGCAGTGACTGAGGGGAATGTGATGCAGTGACTGACGGAAATGGGATGCAGTGACTGAGTGAACTGGAATGCAGTGAATGATTGAACTGGGATGCAGTGCCTAAATGAAATGGGATGCAGTCACTGTGGGAAATGGCATGCTGTGACTGAGGTTAATGCGATGCAGTGACTGAGGGGAATGTGATGCAGTGACTGACGGAAATGGGATGCAGTGACTGAGTGAACTGGAATGCAGTGAATGATTGAACTGGGATGCAGTGCCTAAATGAAGTGGGATGCAGTCACTGTGGGAAATGGCATGCTGTGACTGTGGTGAATGCGATGCAGTGACTGAGGGAAATGGGATGCTGTGACTGTGGTTAATGCGATGCAGTGACTGAGGGGAATGTGATGCAGTGACTGAGGGAAATGGGATGCAGTGTCTGAGTGAAATGGGATGCAGTGACTGAGTGAAATGGGATGCAGTGACTGAGTGAAATGGGATGCAGTGACTGTTGGAAATGGGATGCAGTGACTGATGGAAATCGGATGCAGTGACTGATGGAAATGGGATGCCGTGACTGATGGAAATGGGATGCCGTGACTGATGGAGATGGGATGCAGTGACTGAGTGAAATGGGATGCAGTGACTGTGTGGCATTGGGTGTGGTGATTGATGGAAATACATTCACTGTCTCAGTTGAATAGGATTCACTGTCTGCGTTAAATGGGATGCCGTGACTGAGTGAAATGGGATGCCATGACTGAGGGAAATGGGATGCCGTGACTGAGGGAAATGGGATGCCGTGACTGAGTGAAATGGGATGCAGTGACAGATGGAAATTGAATGCAGTGAGAGAGTGAAATTGGATGCAATGACTGTTTGGAAATGGGATGTAGTGACTGAGAGAAATGGGATGCAGTGACTGAGGGAAATGGGATGCAGTGACTGAGGGAAATGGGATGCAGTGACTGAGGAAATGGGATGCAGTACCTGACAGAACTTGAATGCAGCATCAGATGAGAAACAGGATGCAGTGACTCTGTGAAATGGGATGCAGTGACTGCGTGAAATGGGATGCAGTGAATGAGTGAAGTGAGATGCAGTGACTGATGGAAAGGAGATGCAGTGACTGAGTGAAATGTGATGCAGTGACTGCGTGAAATGTGATGCAGTGACTGCGTGAAATGTGATGCAGTGACTGCCTGAAATGTGATGCAGTGAGTGCGTGAAATGGGATGCAGTGACTTAGGGAAATGGGACACCGTGACTGAGTGAAATGGGATGCAGTAACAGAGTGGAATGCATTGCAGTGACTGATGGAAATTGAATGCAGTGACTGATGGAAATTGAATGCAGTGACTGCGTGAAATGGGATGCAGTGACTGAGTGATATGAGCTGCAGTGACTGTGTGAAGTGGGATGCAGTGACTGAGAGAAATGGGATGCAGTAACTGAGTGAACTGGGATGTAGTGACTGAGTGAACGGGGATGCAGTGACTGAGTGTCCTGGGATGCAGTGACTGAGTGAAATGGGATGCAGTGACCGTTAAATGGGCTGCAGGGACTGTTGGAAATGGGATGCACTGACTGAGGGGAATGGGATGCAGTGACTGAGGGGAATGGGATGCAGCGACTGAGTGAACTGTGATGCAGCGACTGAGTGAACTGGGATGCAGTGAATGATTGAACTGGGATGCAGTGCCTAAATGAAATGGGATGCAGTCACTGTGGGAAATGGCATGCTGTGACAGAGGTTAATGCGATGCAGTGACTGAGGGGAATGTGATGCAGTGACTGACGGAAATGGGATGCAGTGACTGAGTGAACTGGAATGCAGTGAATGATTGAACTGGGATGCAGTGCCTAAATGAAATGGGATGCAGTCACTGTGGGAAATGGCATGCTGTGACTGAGGTTAATGCGATGCAGTGACTGAGGGGAATGTGATGCAGTGACTGACGGAAATGGGATGCAGTGACTGAGTGAACTGGAATGCAGTGAATGATTGAACTGGGATGCAGTGCCTAAATGAAATGGGATGCAGTCACTGTGGGAAATGGCATGCTGTGACTGTGGTTAATGCGATGCAGTGACTGAGGGGAATGTGATGCAGTGACTGAGGGAAATGGGATGCAGTGTCTGAGTGAAATGGGATGCAGTGTCTGAGTGAAATGGGATGCAGTGACTGAGTGAAATGGGATGCAGTGACTGAGTGAAATGGGATGCAGTGACTGTTGGAAATCGGATGCAGTGACTGATGGAAATCGGATGCAGTGACTGATGGAAATGGGATGCCATGACTGATGGAAATGGGATGCCGTGACTGATGGAGATGGGATGCAGTGACTGAGTGAAATGGGATGCAGTGACTGTGTGGCATTGGGTGTGGTGATTGATGGAAATACATTCACTGTCTCAGTTGAATAGGATTCACTGTCTGCGTTAAATGGGATGCCGTGACTGAGTGAAATGGGATGCCATGACTGAGGGAAATGGGATGCCGTGACTGAGGGAAATGGGATGCCGTGACTGAGTGAAATGGGATGCAGTGACAGATGGAAATTGAATGCAGTGAGAGAGTGAAATTGGATGCAATGACTGTTTGGAAATGGGATGTAGTGACTGAGAGAAATGGGATGCAGTGACTGAGGGAAATGGGATGCAGTGACTGAGGGAAATGGGATGCAGTGACTGAGGGAAATGGGATGCAGTGACTGAGGAAATGGGATGCAGTACCTGACAGAACTTGAATGCAGCATCAGATGAGAAACAGGATGCAGTGACTCTGTGAAATGGGATGCAGTGACTGCGTGAAATGGGATGCAGTGAATGAGTGAAGTGAGATGCAGTGACTGATGGAAAGGAGATGCAGTGACTGAGTGAAATGTGATGCAGTGACTGCGTGAAATGTGATGCAGTGACTGCGTGAAATGTGATGCAGTGACTGCCTGAAATGTGATGCAGTGAGTGCGTGAAATGGGATGCAGTGACTTAGGGAAATGGGACACCGTGACTGAGTGAAATGGGATGCAGTAACAGAGTGGAATGCATTGCAGTGACTGATGGAAATTGAATGCAGTGACTGATGGAAATTGAATGCAGTGACTGCGTGAAATGGGATGCAGTGACTGCGTGAAATGGGATGCAGTGACTGCGTGAAATGGGATGCAGTGACTGCGGGAAATGGGATGCAGTGACTGTGGGAAATGGGATGCAGTGACTGTGGGAAACCAGATTAAGTGACTGTGTGAAATGTGATGCTGTGACTGTGTGAAATGTGATGCAGTGACTGTGTGAAATGGGATGCAGTGACTGCGTGAAATGTGTTGCAGTGACTGCGTGAAATGTGTTGCAGTGACTGCCTGAAATGTGATGCAGTGAGTGCGTGAAATGGGATGCAGTGTCTGCGTGAAATGGGATGCAGTGACTTAGGGAAATGGGACACCATGACTGCGTGAAATGGGATGCAGTGACTGCGTGAAATGGGATGCAGTGACTGTGGGAAATGGGATGCAGTGACTGTGGGAAATTGGATGCAGTGACTGAGTGAAATGGGATGCAGTGACTGTGGGAAATGGGATGCAGTGAATGAGTGAAGTGAGATGCAGTGACTGATGGAAATTGAATGCAGTGTGTGATGCAAATGGGATGCAGTGACTGAGTGAAATGGGATGCAGTGACTGAGTGAAATGAGCTGCAATGACTGTGTGAAGTGGGATGCAGTGACTGTGGGAAATGGGATGCAGTGAGTGATGGAAATGGGAGGCAGTGATTGAATGAAATGGGTGCAAGTGACCGTGGAGATGAGATGCAGTGACTTGGGGAGAGGAGATGCAGTGACTGTGGAAACGGGATGCTGTGACTGAGGGTAACGGGTTGCAGTGGCGAAGTGAAATGGGACGCCGTGTCTCTGTGAAATGTGATGCGGAGACTGTGGGGAAATGGATGCAATGACTGAATGAAATGGGATGCAGTGACTGAGTGAAATGTGATGCGTTGACTGATGGAAAGGAGATGCCGACACTGTTGGAAATGGCATGCTGTGAATGAGTGAAATGGGAAGCTGTGAATGAGTGAAATGGGCTGCAGTGACTGATTGAAATGGGGTGCTGTGACTCTGTGAAATGGGATGCAGTGACTGAGGGAAAGGAGATGCAGCGACTGAGTGAACTGGGACGCAGTGACTGAGTGAAATGGGATGCAGTAACTGAGTGAACTGGGATGTAGTGACTGAATGAACGGGGATGCAGTGACTGAGTGTCCTGGGATGCAGTGACTGAGTGAAATGGGATGCAGTGACCATTAAATGGGCTGCAGGGACTGTTGGAAATGGGATGCACTGACTGAGGGGAATGGGATGCAGTGACTGAGGGGAATGGGATGCAGCGACTGAGTGAACTGTGATGCAGCGACTGAGTGAACTGGGATGCAGTGAATGATTGAACTGGGATGCAGTGCCTAAATGAAATGGGATGCAGTCACTGTGGGAAATGGCATGCTGTGACTGAGGTTAATGCGATGCAGTGACTGAGGGGAATGTGATGCAGTGACTGACGGAAATGGGATGCAGTGACTGAGTGAACTGGAATGCAGTGAATGATTGAACTGGGATGCAGTGCCTAAATGAAATGGGATGCAGTCACTGTGGGAAATGGCATGCTGTGACTGAGGTTAATGCGATGCAGTGACTGAGGGGAATGTGATGCAGTGACTGACGGAAATGGGATGCAGTGACTGAGTGAACTGGAATGCAGTGAATGATTGAACTGGGATGCAGTGCCTAAATGAAATGGGATGCAGTCACTGTGGGAAATGGCATGCTGTGACTGTGGTTAATGCGATGCAGTGACTGAGGGGAATGTGATGCAGTGACTGAGGGAAATGGGATGCAGTGTCTGAGTGAAATGGGATGCAGTGTCTGAGTGAAATGGGATGCAGTGACTGAGTGAAATGGGATGCAGTGACTGTTGGAAATCGGATGCAGTGACTGATGGAAATCGGATGCAGTGACTGATGGAAATGGGATGCCATGACTGATGGAAATGGGATGCCGTGACTGATGGAGATGGGATGCAGTGACTGAGTGAAATGGGATGCAGTGACTGTGTGGCATTGGGTGTGGTGATTGATGGAAATACATTCACTGTCTCAGTTGAATAGGATTCACTGTCTGCGTTAAATGGGATGCCGTGACTGAGTGAAATGGGATGCCATGACTGAGGGAAATGGGATGCCGTGACTGAGGGAAATGGGATGCCGTGACTGAGTGAAATGGGATGCAGTGACAGATGGAAATTGAATGCAGTGAGAGAGTGAAATTGGATGCAATGACTGTTTGGAAATGGGATGTAGTGACTGAGAGAAATGGGATGCAGTGACTGAGGGAAATGGGATGCAGTGACTGAGGGAAATGGGATGCAGTGACTGAGGAAATGGGATGCAGTACCTGACAGAACTTGAATGCAGCATCAGATGAGAAACAGGATGCAGTGACTCTGTGAAATGGGATGCAGTGACTGCGTGAAATGGGATGCAGTGAAGGAGTGAAGTGAGATGCAGTGACTGATGGAAAGGAGATGCAGTGACTGAGTGAAATGTGATGCAGTGACTGCGTGAAATGTGATGCAGTGACTGCGTGAAATGTGATGCAGTGACTGCCTGAAATGTGATGCAGTGAGTGCGTGAAATGGGATGCAGTGACTTAGGGAAATGGGACACCGTGACTGAGTGAAATGGGATGCAGTAACAGAGTGGAATGCATTGCAGTGACTGATGGAAATTGAATGCAGTGACTGATGGAAATTGAATGCAGTGACTGCGTGAAATGGGATGCAGTGACTGCGTGAAATGGGATGCAGTGACTGCGTGAAATGGGATGCAGTGACTGCGGGAAATGGGATGCAGTGACTGTGGGAAATGGGATGCAGTGACTGTGGGAAACCAGATGAAGTGACTGTGTGAAATGTGATGCTGTGACTGTGTGAAATGTGATGCTGTGACTGTGTGAAATGGGATGCAATGACTGTGTGAAATGGGATGCAGTGACTGTGGGAAATGGGATGCAGTGAATGAGTGAAATGAGATGCAGTGACTAATTGAAATTGAATGCAGTGTGTGATGCAAATGGGATGCAGTGACTGAGTGAAATGGGATGCAGTGACTGAGTGAAATGGGATGCAGTGACTGTGTGAAGTGGGATGCAGTGACTGTGGGAAATGGGATGCAGTGAATGAGTGAAGTGAGACGCAGTGACTGATGGAAAGGAGATGCAGTGACTGAGTGAAATGTGATGCAGTGACTGAGTGAAATGTGATGCGTTGACTGATGGAAAGGAGATGCCGACACTGTTCGAAATGGCATGCTGTGAATGAGTGAAATGGGAAGCTGTGAATGAGTGAAATGGGCTGCAGTGACTGATTGAAATGGGGTGCTGTGACTCTGTGAAATGGGATGCAGTGACTGAGGGAAAGGAGATGCAGCGACTGAGTGAACTGGGACGCAGTGACTGAGTGAAATGGGATGCAGTAACTGAGTGAACTGGGATGTAGTGACTGAATGAACGGGGATGCAGTGACTGAGTGTCCTGGGATGCAGTGACTGAGTGAAATGGGATGCAGTGACCATTAAATGGGCTGCAGGGACTGTTGGAAATGGGATGCACTGACTGAGGGGAATGGGATGCAGTGACTGAGGGGAATGGGATGCAGCGACTGAGTGAACTGTGATGCAGCGACTGAGTGAACTGGGATGCAGTGAATGATTGAACTGGGATGCAGTGCCTAAATGAAATGGGATGCAGTCACTGTGGGAAATGGCATGCTGTGACTGAGGTTAATGCGATGCAGTGACTGAGGGGAATGTGATGCAGTGACTGACGGAAATGGGATGCAGTGACTGAGTGAACTGGAATGCAGTGAATGATTGAACTGGGATGCAGTGCCTAAATGAAATGGGATGCAGTCACTGTGGGAAATGGCATGCTGTGACTGAGGTTAATGCGATGCAGTGACTGAGGGGAATGTGATGCAGTGACTGACGGAAATGGGATGCAGTGACTGAGTGAACTGGAATGCAGTGAATGATTGAACTGGGATGCAGTGCCTAAATGAAATGGGATGCAGTCACTGTGGGAAATGGCATGCTGTGACTGTGGTGAATGTGATGCAGTGACTGAGGGAAATGGGATGCTGTGACTGTGGTTAATGCGATGCAGTGACTGAGGGGAATGTGATGCAGTGACTGAGGGAAATGGGATGCAGTGTCTGAGTGAAATGGGATGCAGTGACTGAGTGAAATGGGATGCAGTGACTGAGTGAAATGGGATGCAGTGACTGTTGGAAATGGGATGCAGTGACTGATGGAAATCGGATGCAGTGACTGATGGAAATGGGATGCCGTGACTGATGGAAATGGGATGCCGTGACTGATGGAGATGGGATGCAGTGACTGAGTGAAATGGGATGCAGTGACTGTGTGGCATTGGGTGTGGTGATTGATGGAAATACATTCACTGTCTCAGTTGAATAGGATTCACTGTCTGCGTTAAATGGGATGCCGTGACTGAGTGAAATGGGATGCCATGACTGAGGGAAATGGGATGCCGTGACTGAGGGAAATGGGATGCCGTGACTGAGTGAAATGGGATGCAGTGACAGATGGAAATTGAATTCAGTGAGAGAGTGAAATTGGATGCAATGACTGTTTGGAAATGGGATGTAGTGACTGAGAGAAATGGGATGCAGTGACTGAGGGAAATGGGATGCAGTGACTGAGGGAAATGGGATGCAGTGACTGAGGAAATGGGATGCAGTACCTGACAGAACTTGAATGCAGCATCAGATGAGAAACAGGATGCAGTGACTCTGTGAAATGGGATGCAGTGACTGCGTGAAATGGGATGCAGTGAATGAGTGAAGTGAGATGCAGTGACTGATGGAAAGGAGATGCAGTGACTGAGTGAAATGTGATGCAGTGACTGCGTGAAATGTGATGCAGTGACTGCGTGAAATGTGATGCAGTGACTGCCTGAAATGTGATGCAGTGAGTGCGTGAAATGGGATGCAGTGACTTAGGGAAATGGGACACCGTGACTGAGTGAAATGGGATGCAGTAACAGAGTGGAATGCATTGCAGTGACTGATGGAAATTGAATGCAGTGACTGATGGAAATTGAATGCAGTGACTGCGTGAAATGGGATGCAGTGACTGCGTGAAATGGGATGCAGTGACTGCGTGAAATGGGATGCAGTGACTGCGGGAAATGGGATGCAGTGACTGTGGGAAATGGGATGCAGTGACTGTGGGAAACCAGATGAAGTGACTGTGTGAAATGTGATGCTGTGACTGTGTGAAATGTGATGCTGTGACTGTGTGAAATGGGATGCAATGACTGTGTGAAATGGGATGCAGTGACTGTGGGAAATGGGATGCAGTGAATGAGTGAAATGAGATGCAGTGACTAATTGAAATTGAATGCAGTGTGTGATGCAAATGGGATGCAGTGACTGAGTGAAATGGGATGCAGTGACTGAGTGAAATGGGATGCAGTGACTGTGTGAAGTGGGATGCAGTGACTGTGGGAAATGGGATGCAGTGAATGAGTGAAGTGAGACGCTGTGACTGATGGAGATTGAATGCAGTGTCTGATGCAAATGGGATGCACTGACTGAGTGAAATGGGATGCACTGACTGAGGGAAATGGGATGCACTGACTGAGGGAAATGGGATGCAGTGACTGAGGGAAATGGGATGCAGTGACTGAGGGAAATGGGATGCAGTTACTGAGGGAAATAGGATGCAGTGACTTTTGGAAATGGGATGCAGTGAGTGATGGAAATGGGAGGCAGTGATTGAATGAAATGGGTGCAAGTGACCGTGGAGATGGCATGCAGTGACTTGGGGAAAGGAGATGCAGTGACTGTGGAAACGGGATGCTGTGACTGAGGGTAACGTGTTAAGGCGGCTAAGTGAAATGGGACGCCGTGTCTCTGTGAAATGTAATGCGGAGACTGTGGGGAAATGGATGCAGTGACTGAATGAAATGGGATGCAGTGACTGAGTGAAATGTGATGCGTTGACTGATGGAAAGGAGATGCCGTCACTGTGGGAAATGGCATGCTGTGACTGAGTGAAATGGGAAGCTGTGAATGAGTGAAATGGGATGCCGTGACTGATGGAAATGGGATGCAGTGACTGAATGAAATGAGATGCAGTGACTGAGAGAAATGAGATGCACTGATGCAGAGAAATTGGATGCACTGGGTGAGTGAAATGTGATGCAGTCACTGAGTGAAATGGGATGCACTGGCTGAGAGAAATGGGATGCAGTGACTGAGGGAAATGGGATGCAGTCACTGAAGGAAATGGGATGCAGTGACTGAGGGAAATGGGATGCAGTGACTGAGTGAAATGGGAAGCTGTGAATGAGTGAAATGGGCTGCAGTGACTGAGTGACATGGGGTGCAGTGACTCTGTGAAATGGGTTGCAGTGACTGAGGGAAATGGGTTGCAGTGACTGAGTGAAATGGGAAGCTGTGAATGAGTGAAATGGGAAGCTGTGAATGAGTGAAAGGGGATTTTGTGACTGAGTTAAAGGAGATGCTGTGACTGAGGGAAATGGGATGCACTGTCTCAGTTCAATGAGATTCACTGTCTCAGTTAAATGGGATGCAGTGACTGAGTGAAATGCGATGCAGTGACTGTGGGAAATGGGTTGCAGTGACTGCAGGAAAGGATTGCAGTGACACTGGGAAAAGGGAGGCAGTGACTGAGGGAAATGGGATGCAGTCACTGAGTGAAATGGGATGCAGTGACTGAGTGAAATGGGAGGTAGTGACTGACTGAATTTGGGAGGGAGTGCCTGAGTGAAATGGGATGCAGTGACTGAGGGTAATGGGACGCAGTGACTGAGTGAAATAGGATGCACTGTCTCAGTTGAATAGGATTCACTGTCTCCGTTAAATAGCATGTAGTGACTGAGTCAAATGGAATGCTGTGACTGAGTGAAATGGGAAGCAGTGGCTGAGTGAAATGGGAAGCAGTGACTGATTGAAATGGGATGCAGTGGCTGAGTGAAATGGGATGCAGTGACTGAGGGAAATGGGATGCGCTGACTGAGTGAAATGGGATGCTCTGACTGAGGGAAAGGAGACTCAGTGACTGTGGGAAATGGGTTGCAGTGACTGAGGAAAATGGGAGGCAGTGATTGAGTGAAATGGGATGCAGTCACTGAGTGAAATGTGATGCAGTGACTGAGTGAAATGGGATGCAGTGACTGAGTGAAATGGGATTCAGGGACCGACGGTCATGGGATGCAGTGACTGATGGAAATGAGATGCAGTGACTGAGTGAAATGGGATGCAGTGGCTGAGTGAAATGGGATGCAGTGACTGAGGGAAATGGGATGCAGTGACTGAGTGATATGGGATGCAGTGGCTGAGTGATATGGGATGCAGTGGCTGAGTGAAATGGGATGCAGTGGCTGAGTGAAATGGAATGCAGTGACTGAGGGAAATAGAATGCAGTGACTGAGGGGAATGAGATGCAGTGACTGAGGGAAAGGAGATGAAGTGACTGTGGGAAATGGAATGCTGTGACTGAGGGTAATGGGATGCACCGTCTCAGTTCAATGAGATTCACTGTCTCAGTTAAATGGAATTCAGTGACTGAGGGAAATGGGATGCGCTGACTGAGTGAAATGGGATGCGGTGACTGAGGGAAAGGAGACGCAGTGACTGTGGGAAATGGGTGGCAGTGACTGAGCAAAATGGGAGGCAGTGATTGAGTGATGTGGGATGCAGTGGCTGAGTGATGTGGGATGCAGTGGCTGAGTGAAATGGGATGCAGTGGCTGAGTGAAATGGGATGCAGTGGCTGAGTGAAATGGGATGCAGTACCTGACGGAACTTGAATGAAGCGTCAGATGAGAAACGGGATGCAGTGACTGTGTGAAATGGGATGCAGTGACTGCGTGAAATGTGATGCTGTGACTGCGTGGTGTGATACAGTGACTGCGTGAAATGTGATGCAGTGACTGCGTGAAATATGATGCAGTGTCTGCGTGAAATGGGATGCAGTGTCTGCGTGAAATGGGATGCAGTGACTGAGTGAAATGGGATGCAGTGACTGAGTGAAATGGGATGCAGTGACTGTGTGAAATGGGATGCAGTGACTGAGTGAAGTGGGATGCAGTGACTGTGGGAAATGGGATGCAGTGAATGAGTGAAGTGAGGTGCAGTGACTGATGGAGTTTGAATGCAGTGTCTGATGCAAATGGGATGCACTGACTGAGTGAAATGGGATGCACTGACTGAGGGAAATGGGATGCAGTGACTGAGGGAAATGGGATGCAGTGACTGAGGGAAATGGGATGCAGTTACTGAGGGAAATAGGATGCAGTGACTTTTGGAAATGGGATGCAGTGAGTGATGGAAATGTGAGGCAGTGATTGAATGAAATGGGTGCAAGTGACCGTGGAGATGGCATGCAGTTACTTGGGGAAAGGAGATGCAGTGACTGTGGAAACGGGATGCTGTGACTGAGGGTAACGGGTTGAGGCGGCTAAGTGAAATGGGACGCCGTGTCTCTGTGAAATGTGATGCGGAGACTGTGGGGAAATGGATGCAGTGACTGAATGAAATGGGATGCAGTGACTGAGTGAAATGTGATGCGTTGACTGATGGAAAGGAGATGCCGTCACTGTGGGAAATGGCATGCAGTGACTGAGTGAAATGGGAAGCTGTGAATGAGTGAAATGGGATGCCGTGACTGATGGAAATGGGATGCAGTGTCTGCGTGAAATGGGATGCAGTGACTGCATGAAATGGGATGCAGTGAGTGAGGGAAATGGGATGCAGTGACTCAGTGAAATAGGATGCCCTGACTGAGTGAAATGCGATGCAGTGACTGCGTGAAATGGGATGCAGTGACTGAGGAAAATGGGATGCAGTGACTGTGGTAAATGAGATGAAGTGTCTGTGTGAAATGTGATGCTGTGACTGTGTGAAATGGGATGCAGTGACTGTGGGAAATGGGATGCAGTGACTGAGGAAATGGGATGCAGTACCTGATGGAACTTGAATGCAGTGATAAATGATAAACGGGATGTAGTGACTGTGTGAACTGGGATGCAGTGACTGCGTGAAATGGGATGCAGTGAATGAGTGAAGTGAGATACAGTGACTGATGGAAAGGAGATGCAGTGACTGATGGAAAGGAGATGCAGTGACTGAGTGAAATGTGATGCAGTGACTGAGTGAAATGTGATGCAGTGACTGCCTGAAATGTGATGCAGTGACTGCTTGAAATGGGATGCAGTGTCTGTGTGAAATGGGATGCAGTGACTGCATGAAATGGGATGCAGTGATTGAGGGAAATGGGATGCAAGAACTGAGTGAAATAGGATGCCCTGACTGAGTGAAATCGGATGCCCTGACTGAGTGAAATAGGATGCCCTGACTGAGTGAAATGCGATGCAGTGACTGACGGAAATTGAATGCACTGACAGATGGAAATTGAATGCAGTGATAGAGTGAAATTGGCTGCAATTACTGTGGGAAATGGGTTGTAGTGACTGAGTGAATTGGGATGCAGTGACTGAGTGAAATGGGACACCGTGACTGAGTGAAATAGGATGCAGTAACAGAGTGGAATGCATTGCAGTGACTGATGGAAATTGAATGCAGTGACTGATGAAAATTCAATGCAGTGACTGCGAGAAATGGGATGCAGTGACTGCGTGAAATGGGATGCAGTGACTGCGTGAAATGGGATGCATTGACTAAGGGAAATGGGATGCAGTGACTGTGGGAAATGGGATGCAGTGACTGTGGGAAATGGGATGCAGTGACTGTGGGAAACGAGATGAAGTGACTGTGTGAAATGTGATGCAGTGACTGTGTGAAATGTGATGCAGTGAATGAGTGAAGTGAGATGCAGTGACTGATTAAAATTGAATGCAGTGTGTGATGCAAATGGGATGGAGTGACTGAGTGAAATGGGATGCAGTCACTGAGTGAAATGGGATGCACTGGCTGAGAGAAATGGGATGCAGTGACTGAGGGAAATGGGATGCAGTGACTGAAGGAAATGTGATGCAGTGACAGAGGGAAATGGGATGCAGTGACTGAGGGAAATGGGTTGCAGTGACTGTGGGAAAAGTTTGCAGTGACTGTGGGAAAAGGGAGGCAGTGACTGAGTGAAATGGGAAGCTGTGAATGAGTGAAATGGGAAGCTGTGAATGAGTGAAATGGGATGCCGTGACTGAGGGTAATGTGATGCAGTGACTGAGGGTAATGTGATGCAGTGACTGAGGGTAATGTGATGCAGTGACTGAGTGAAATGGGGTGCAGTGACTGATGGAAATGGGATGCGTGACTGAGTGAAATGGGATGCGGTGACTGAGGGAAATGGGATGCGGTGAGTGAGGGAAATGGAATGCGGTGACTGTCGGGAATCGGGTGCGGTGACTGATGGAAATGGATGCACTGTCTCAGTTGAATAGGATTCAACGTCTCTGTTAAATAGTATGCAGTGACTGAGTCAAATGGGATGCAGTGACTGAGTGAAAAAGGATGCAGTGGCTGAGTGAAATGGGATGCAGTGGCTGAGTGAAATGGGATGCAGTGGCTGAGTGAAATGGGATGCAGTGACTGAGGGAAATGAGATGCAGTGACTGAGGGAAAGGAGATGCAGTGACTCTGGGAAATGGAATGCTGTGACTGAGGGTAAGGGGATGCACCGTTTCAGTTCAATGAGATTCACTGTCTCAGTGAATTGGGATGCAGTGACTGTGGGAAATGGGACGCAGTGACTGAGGGAAATGGGATGCACTGACTGAGTGAACTGGGGTGCAGTGACTGAATGAAATGGGATGCAGTGACTGAGGGAAATGGGATGCAGTTACTGAGGGAAATGGGATGCAGTGACTGAGTGAAATGGGATGCAGTAGCTGACGGTAATGGGGTGCAGTGGCTGCGTGAAATGGGATGCAGTGGCTGCGTGAAATGGGATGTAGTGACTGAGTGAAATGGGACGCCCAGACTGAGGGAAATGGGACGCAGTGACTGAGGGAAATAGGATGCAGTGACTGACTGTAATGGGATGCAGTGACTGAGTGTAATGTGATGCTGTGACTGTGGGGAATTGGGTATGGTGATGATCGAAATGGATTCACTGTTGCAGTTGAATAGGATTCACTGTCTCCGTTAGAAGGGATGCAGTGACTGAGTGAAATGGGATGCAGTGACTGAGTGAAATGGGATGCAGTGACTGAGTGTAATGGGATGCAGTGACTGAGTGTAATGGGATGCAGTGACTGAGTGTAATGGGATGCAGTGACTGAAGGAAATGGGATGCAGTGACTGATGGAAATGGGATGCAGTGCCTGAGTGATATGGGATGCTGAGACTGAGTGAAATGGGATGCATTGACTGATTGAAATGAGATGCAGTGACTGACTGAAATGGGATGCAGTGACTGACTGAAATGGGAGGCAGTGACTGCGTGAAGTGGGACGCCGTGACTGAGTGAAATGGGACGCCGTGACTGAGTGTAATGGGATGTAGTGACTGAGTGAAATGGGATGCAGTGTCTGAGTGAAATGGGATGCGGTGACTGAGTGAAGTGGGGTGCAGTGGCTGCGTGAAATGGGATGCAGTGACTGAGTGAATTGGGATGCAGTGACTGAGGGAAATAGGATGCAGTGACTGAGTGAAATGAGCTGCAATGACTGTGTGAAGTGGGATGCAGTGACTGATGGAGATTAAATGCAGTGTCTGATGCAAATGGGATGCACGGACTGAGTGAAATGGGATGCACTGACTGAGGGAAATGGGATGCACTGACTGAGGGAAATGGGATGCACTGACTGAGGGAAATGGGATGCACTGACTGAGGGAACTGGGATGCAGTTCCTGAGGGAAATAGGATGCAGTGACTTTTGGAAATGGGATGCAGTGAGTGATGGAAATGGGAGGCAGTGATTGAATGAAATGGGTGCAAGTGACCGTGGAGATGGGATGCAGTGACTTGGGGAAAGGAGATGCAGGGACTGTGGAAACGAGAAGCTGTGACTGAGGGTAACGGGTTGCAGTGGCCAAGTGAAATGGGACGCCGTGTCTCTGTGAAATGTAATGCGGAGACTGTGGGGAAATGGATGCAGTGACTGAATGAAATGGGATGCAGTGACTGAGTGAAATGTGATGCGTTGACTGATGGAAAGGAGATGCCGCCCTGTGGGAAATGGCATGCAGTGACTGAGTGAAGTGGGAAGCTGTGAATGAGTGAAATGGGATGCCATGACTGAGGGTAATTGGATGCCGTGACTGAGGGTAATGTGATGCAGTGACTGAGGGTAATGTGATGCAGTGACTGAGTGAAATGGGGTGCAGTGACTGATGGAAATGGGATGCGTGACTGAGTGAAATGGGATGCGGTGACTGAGGGAAATGGGATGCGGTGACTGAGGGAAATGGAATGCGGTGACTGTCGGGAATCGGGTGCGGTGACTGATGGAAATGGATGCACTGTCTCAGTTGAATAGGTTTCAACATCTCCGTTAAATAGGATGCAGTGACTGAGTGAAATGGGATGCAGTGACTGAGTGAAATGGGATGCAGTGGCTGAGTGAAATGGGATGCAGTGGCTGAGTGAAATGGGATGCAGTGGCTGAGTGAAATGGGATGCAGTGGCTGAGTGAAATGAGATGCAGTGACTGAGGGAAATGAGATGCAGTGACTGAGGGAAAGAGGATGCAGTGACTCTGGGAAATGGAATGCTGTGACTGAGGGTAAGGGGATGCACCGTTTCAGTTCAATGAGATTCACTGTCTCAGTGAATTGGGATGCTGTGACTGAGGGAAAGCAGATGCAGTGACTGTGGGAAATAGGTTGCAGTGACTGAGGGAAATGGGACGCAGTGACTGAGGGAAATGGGATGCAGTGACTGAGTGAAATGGGATGCAGTGGCTGACGGTCATGGGGTGCAGTGACTGAGTGTAATGGGGTGCAGTGGCTGAGTGAAATGGGATGCAGTCGCTGCGTGAAATGGGATGTAGTGACTGAGTGAAATGGGACGCCCAGACTGAGGGAAATGGGATGCACTGACTGAGTGAAATGGGACGCAGTGACTGAGGGAAATAGGATGCAGTGACTGACTGTAATGGGATGCAGTGACTGAGTGTAATGTGATGCCGTGACTGTGGGGAATTGGGTGTGGTGATGATCGAAATGGATTCACTGTTGCAGTTGAATAGGATTCACTGTCTCCGTTAGAAGGGATGCAGTGACTGAGTGAAATGGGATGAAGTGACTGAGTGTAATGGGATGCAGTGACTGAAGGAAATGGGATGCAGTGACTGATGGAAATGGGATGCAGTGCCTGAGTGATATGGGATGCTGAGACTCAGTGAAATGGGATGCATTGACTGATTGAAATGAGATGCAGTGACTGACTGAAATGGGATGCAGTGACTGACTGAAATGGGAGGCAGTGACTGTGTGAAGTGGGAGGCAGTGACTGAGTGAAATGGGACGCCGTGACTGAGTGTAATGGGATGTAGTGACTGAGTGAAATGGGATGCAGTGACTGAGTGAAATGGGATGCGGTGACTGAGTGAAGTGGGGTGCAGTGGCTGCGTGAAATGGGATGCAGTGACTGAGTGAATTGGGATGCAGTGACTGAGGGAAATAGGATGCAGTCACTGAGTGTAATGGGATGCCGTGACTGAGGACAATGAGATGCAGTGACTGAGGGAAATGAGATGCAGTGACTGAGGGAAATGAGATGCAGTGACTGAGGGAAATGAGATGCAGTGACTGAGGGGAAGGAGATGCAGTGACTGTGTGAAATGGGTTGCAGTGACTGAGGGAAATGGGATGCAGTGACTGAGGGAAATGGGATGCAGTGACTGGGAAATGGGATGCAGTGACAGTGGGAAATGGGATGCAGTGACTGATGGAAATGGGACGCAGTGACTGAGTGAAATGGGACGCAGTGACTGAGTGAAATGGGACGCAGTGACTGAGTGAAATGGAATTGCCGTGACTGTGGAAAGGAGATGCAGTGACTGAGGAAATAGGATGCAGTGACTGAGGCAAATGTGATGCACTCACTGAGTGAAATGGTACGCAGTGACTGAGTTGAATGGGATGCAGTGACTGAGTGGAATGGGATGCAGTGACTGAGTGGAATGGGATGCAGCGACTGAGTGAAATGGGATGCAGTGACTGAGTGAAATGCGATGCAGTGACTGCGTGAAATGAGATGCATTGGGGAATGAAACGGGAAGCAGTGACTGGTGGAAATAAGATGCAGTGTCTTTGGGAAATGAAATGCAGTGTCTGTGGGAAATGGGATGCTGGGACTGAGGGTAATGGGATGCAGTGACTGAGTGAAATGGGATACAGTGACTGAGTGAAATGGGACGCAGTGACTGAGTGAAATGGAATTGCCGTGACTGTGGAAAGGAGATGCAGTGACTGAGGAAATGGGATGCAGTGACTGAGGGAAATGTGATGCAGTGACTGAGGGAAATGGGATGCAGTGACTGAGTGGAATGGGATGCAGTGACTGAGTGAAATGGGATACAGTGACTGAGTGAAATGGGATGCAGTGACTGAGTGAAATGGGATGCAGTGACTGAGGGAAATGGGATGGAGTGTCGGAGGTACTGGGAAGGAGTGACTGAGTTAATAGGGATGCAGTGCCCGAGCGGGCTTGGGGTGCAGTGACTTAGGGAAATGGGATACAGTGCCTGAGTGAAATGTGACGCACTGACTGAGTGAAATGGGATGCAGTGACTGAGTGGAATGGGATGCAGTGACTGAGTGCAATGGGATGCAGTGACTGAGTGGAATGGGATGCAGTGACTGAGTGAAATGCGATGCAGTGACTGAGTGAAATGCGATGCAGTGACTGAGTGAAATGCGATGCAGTGACTGCGTGAAATGCGCGCAGTGACTGATAGAAATCGGATACAGTGACTGATGGAACTGTGATGCAGTGACTGACGGAAATGGGATGCGGTGACTTTGTGAACTGGGATGTGGTGACTGTGTGAACTGGGATGCGGTGACTATGTGAACTGGGATGCAGTGGCTGAGTGAAATGGGATGCAGTGACTGAGGGAAGTGGGATGCAGTGACTGAGGGAAATGGGATACAGTGACTGAGGGAAATGGGATGCAGTGACTGACGGAAATGGGATGCAGTGTCTGTTTGGAATGGGATCCTGCCACTGAAGTTAATGGGATGCAGAGACTGAGTGAAATGGGATGCAGTGACTGAGTGAAATGGGACGCAGTGACTGAGTGAAATGGGACGCAGTGACTGAGTGAAATGGAATTGCCGTGACTGTGGAAAGGAGATGCAGTGACTGAGGAAATGGGATGCAGTGACTGAGGACAATGGGATGCAGTGACTGAGGGCAATGGGATGCAGTGACTGAGGGAAATGGGATGCTGTGTCTGAGGGAAATGGGATGCAGTGACTGGGAAATGGGATGCAGTGACAGTCGGAAATGGGATGCAGTGACTGATGGAAATGGGACGCAGTCACTCAGTGAAATGGGACGCAGTGACGGAGGCACTGGGAAGGAGTGACTGAGTTAATAGGGATGCAGTGCCTGAGCGGGCTTGGGATGCATTGACTTAGGGAAATGGGATACTGTGCCTATGTGAAATGGGATGCACTGACTGAGTGAAATGGGATGCAGTGACTGAGTCGAATGGGATGCAGTGACTGAGTCGAATGGGATGCAGTGACTGAGTCAAATGGGATGCAGTGACTGAGTTAAATGCGCGGTGACTGATAGAAATCGGATACAGTGACTGACGGAAATGGGATGCGGTGACTTTGTGAACTGGGATGTGGTGACTGTGTGAACTGGGATGCGGTGACTATGTGAACTGGGATGCAGTGGCTGAGTGAAATGGGATGCAGTGGCTGAGTGAAATGGGATGCAGTGACTGAGTGAAATCAGATGCAGTGACTGATGGAAATGGTATGCAGTGTCTGTTTGAAATGGGATCCTGCGACTGAAGTTAATGGGATGCACTGACTGAGGGTAATGGGATGCAGTGAATGAGTGAAATGGGATGTAGAGACTGAGTGAAATGGGATGCAGTGACTGAGGACAATGGGATGCAGTGACTGAGGACAATGGGATGCAGTGACTGAGGGCAATGGGATGCAGTGACTGAGGGAAATGGGATGCAGTGACTGAGGGAAATGGGATGCAGTGACCGTGGGAAATGGGACGCAGTGACTGATGGAAATGGGACGCAGTGACTGAGTGAAATGGGACACAGTGACTGAGTGAAATGGAATTGCCGTGACTGTGGAAAGGAGATGCAGTGACTGAGGAAATGGGATGCAGTGACTGAGGGAAATGGGATGCAGTGACTGAGTGGAATGGGATGCAGTGACTGAGTGAAATGGGATGCAGTGACTGCGTGAAATGAGATCCAGTGGGGAATAAAATGGGATGCAGTGACTGGTGGAAATGTGATGCAGTGACTGAGGGAAATGTGATGCAGTGACTGAGTGGAATGGGATGCAGTGACTGAGGGTAATGGGATGCAGTGACTGATGGAAATGGAAGCAGTGACTGAGTGAAATGGGATGCAGTGACGGAGGTACTGGGAAGGAGTGACTGAGTTAATAGTGATGCAGTCCCTGAGCGGGCTTGGGGTGCACTGACTTAGGGAAATGGGATACAGTGCCTGAGTGAAATGCGACGCACTGACTGAGTGAAATGGGATGCAGTGAATGAGTGAAATGAGATGCAGTGACTGAGTGAAATGCGCGCAGTGACTGATAGAAATCGGATACAGTGACTGATGGAACTGGGATGCAGTGACTGACGAAACTGGGATGCGGTGACTTTGTGAACTGGGATGTGGTGACTGTGTGAAGTGGGATGCGGTGACTATGTGAACTGGGATGCAGTGGCAGAGTGAAATGGGATGCAGTGGGGAGTGAAATGGGATGCAGTGACTGGTGGACATGAGATGCAGTGACTAAGGGAAAGGAAATGCAGTGTCTGTTGGAAATGGGATGCTGCGACTGAGGGTAATGGGATGCAGTGACTGAGGGTAATGGGATGCAGTGACTGATGGAAATAAGATGCAGTGACTGAGGGAAATGTGATGCAGTGACTGAGTGAAATGCGATGCAGTGTCTTAAGGAAAGGAAATGCAGTGTCTGAGGGGTATAGGATGCTGCGACTGAGGGAAATGGGATGGAGTGACTGAGTGGAATGTGATGCTGTGACTGAGTGAAATGCGATGCTGTGACTGCGTGAAATGAGATCCAGTGGGGAATAAAATGGGATGCAGTGACTGGTGGAAATGTGATGCACTGACTGAGGGAAATGTGATGCAGTGACTGAGTGGAATGGGATGCAGTGACTGAGGGTAATGGGATGCAGTGACTGATGGAAATGGAAGCAGTGACTGAGTGAAATGGGATGCGGTGACTTTGTGAACTGGGATGTGGTGACTGTGTGAAGTGGGATGCGGTGACTATGTGAACTGGGATGCAGTGGCAGAATGAAATGGGATGCAGTGGGGAGTGAAATGGGATGCAGTGACTGGTGGACATGAGATGCAGTGACTAAGGGAAAGGAAATGCAGTGTCTGTTTGAAATGGGATGCTGCGACTGAGGGTAATGGGATGCAGTGACTGAGGGTAATGGGATGCAGTGACTGATGGAAATAAGATGCAGTGACTGAGGGAAATGTGATGCAGTGACTGAGTGAAATGCGATGCAGTGTCTTAAGGAAAGGAAATGCAGTGTCTGAGGGGTATAGGATGCTGCGACTGAGGGAAATGGGATGGAGTGACTGACGGAAATGGGATTCAGTGTCTGAGCGAAATGGGATGCAGTGACTGAGTGAAATGGGATGCAGTGACTGAGTGAAATGGGATGCAGTGACTGAGGGAAATGGGAAGCAGTGACTGAGGACAATGGGATGCAGTGACTGACGGCAATGGGATGCTGTGACTGATGGAAATTGGACGCAGTGACTGAGTGAAATGGGACGCAGTGACTGAGTGAAATGTAATTGCCGTGACTGTGGAAAGGAGATGCAGTGACTGAGGAAATGGCATGCAGTGACTGAGGGAAATGGGATGCAGTGACTGAGGGAAATGGGATGCAGTGACTGGGAAATGGGATGCAGTGACAGTGGGAAATGGGATGCAGTGACAGTGGGAAATGGGATGCAGTGACTGAGGGAAATGGGATGCAGTGACTCGGAAATGGGATGCAGTGACAGTGGGAAATGGGACGCAGTGACTGAGTGAAATGGGACACAGTGACTGAGTGAAATGGAATTGCCGTGACTGTGGAAAGGAGATGCAGTGACTAAGGAAATGGGATGCAGTGACTGAGGGAAATGGGATGCAGTGACTGAGGGAAATGGGATGCAGTGACTGAGTGGAATGTGATGCTGTGACTGAGTAAAATGCGATGCAGTGACTGCGTGAAATGAGATCCAGTGGGGAATAAAATGGGATGCAGTGACTGGTGGAAATGAGATGCAGTGACTGGTGGAAATGAGATGCAGTGACTGAGGGAAATGTGATGCAGTGACTGAGGGAAATGTGATGCAGTGACTGAGTGAAATGGGATGCAGTGACTGAGTGGAATGGGATGCAGTGACTGAGGGTAATGGGATGCAGTGACTGATGGAAATGGAAGCAGTGACTGAGCGAAATGGGATGCAGTGACTGAGGTACTGGGAAGGAGTGATTGATTTAACAGGGATGCAATCCCTGAGCGGGCTTGGGGTGCACTGACTTAGGGAAATGGGATACAGTGCCTGAGTCAAATGGGATGCAGTGACTGAGTGAAATGGGATGCAGTGACTGAGTGGAATGGGATGCAGTTACTTAGTGGAATGGGATGCAGTGACTGAGTGGAATGGGATGCAGTGACTGAGTGAAATGGGATGCAGTGACTGAGTGAATTGAGATGCAATGACTGAGTGAAATGCGCGCAGTGACTGATAGAAATCGGATACAGTGACTGATGGAACTGGGATGCAGTGACTGGTGAAAATGAGATGCAGTGACTAAGGGAAAGGAAATGCAGTGTCTGTGGGAAATGGGATGCTGCGACTGAGGGTAATGGGATGCAGTGACTGATGGAAATGGATGCAGTGACTGAGTGAAATGGGATGCAGTGACTGAGTGAAATGCGATGCAGTGTTTCTAAGGAAAGGAAATGCAGTGTCTGTGGGGTATAGGACACTGCGACTGAGGGAAATGGGATGGAGTGACTGATGGAAATGGAATGCAGTGACTGAGGGAAATGGGATGCAGTGACTGACGGCAGTGGGATGCTGTGACTGATGGAAATTGGACGCAGTGACTGAGTGAAATGGGCCGCAGTGACTGAGTGAAATGTAATTGCTGTGACTGTGGAAAGGAGATGCAGTGACTGAGGAAATGGGATGCATTGACTGAGGGAAATGGGATGCAGTGACTGATGGAAATGGGACGCAGTGACTGAGTGAAATGGGATGCAGTGACTGAGTGAAATGGAATTGCCGTGACTGTGGAAAGGAGATGCAGTGACTGTGGAAATAGGATGCAGTGACTGAGGCAAATGTGATGCACTCACTGAGTGAAATGGTATGCAGTGACTGAGTTGAATGGGATGCAGTGACTGAGTGGAATGGGATGCAGTGACTGAGTGGAATGGGATGCAGCGACTGAGTGAAATGGGATGCAGTGACTGAGTGAAATGCGATGCATTGACTGCGTGAAATGAGATGCATTGGGGAATGAAACGGGATGCAGTGACTGGTGGAAATAAGATGCAGTGTCTTTGGGAAATGAAATGCAGTGTCTGTGGGAAATGGGATGCTGGGACTGAGGGTAATGGGATGCAGTGACTGATGGAAATGGAAGCAGTGACTGAGTGAAATGGGATGCAGTGTTGGAGGTACTGGGAAGGAGTGACTGAGTTAATAGGGATGCAGTGCCGGAGCGGGCTTGGGGTGCAGTGACTGAGGGAAATGGGATACAGTGCCTGAGTGAAATGTGACGCACTGACTGAGTGAAATGGGATGCAGTGACTGAGTGGAATGGGATGCAATGACTGAGTGCAATGGGATGCAGTGACTGAGTGAAATGGGATGCAGTGACTGAGTGAAATGCGATGCAGTGACTGCTTGAAATGCGCGCTGTGACTGATAGAAATCGGACACAGTGACTGATGGAACTGGGATGCAGTGACTGACGGAAATGGGATGCGGTGACTTTGTGAACTGGGATGTGGTGACTGTGTGAACTGGGATGCGGTGACTATGTGAACTGGGATGCGGTGACTATGTGAACTGGGATGCAGTGGCTGAGTGAAATGGGATGCTGTGGCTGAGTGAAATGGGATGCAGTGACTGAGGGAAGTGGGATGCAGTGACTGAGGGAAATCGGAGACAGTGACTGAGGGAAATGGGATGCAGTGACTGACGGAAATGGGATGCAGTGTCTGTTTGAAATGGGATCCTGCCACTGAAGTTAATGGGATGCAGTGACTGAGGGTAATGGGATGCAGTGACTGAGTGAAATGGGACGCAGTGACTGAGTGAAATGGGATGCAGTGACTGAGTGAAATGGAATTGCCGTGACTGTGGAAAGGAGATGCAGTGACTGCGTGTAATGAGATGCAGTGGGGAATGAAATGGGATGCATTGACTGGTGGAAATAAGATGCAGTGTCTTAGGGAATTGAAATGCAGTGTCTGTGGGAAAGGGGATGCTGGGACTGAGGGTAATGGGATGCAGTGACTGATGGAAATGGAAGCAGTGACTGAGTGAAATGGGCTGCAGTGACGGAGGTACTGGGAAGGAGTGACTGAGTTAATAGGGATGCAGTGCCGGAGCGGGTTTGGGGTGCAGTGACTTAGAGAAATGTGATACAGTGCCCAAGTGAAATGTGACGCACTGACTGAGTGAAATGGGATGCAGTGACTGAGTGGAATGGGATGCAGTGACTGAGTGCAATGGGATGCAGTGACTGAGTGGAATGGGATGCAGTGACTGAGTGAAATGCGATGCAGTGACTGAGTGAAATGCGATGCAGTGACTGCGTGAAATGCGCGCAGTGACTGATAGAAATCGGATACAGTGACTGATGGAACTGTGATGCAGTGACTGAAGGAAATGGGATGCGGTGACTTTGTGAACTGGGATGTGGTGACTGTGTGAACTGGGATGCGGTGACTATGTGAACTGGGATGCAGTGGCTGAGTGAAATGGGATGCAGTGACTGAGGGAAGTGGGATGCAGTGACTGAGGGAAATGGGATACAGTGACTGAGGGAAATGGGATGCAGTGACTGAGGGAAATGGGATGCAGTGACTGACGGAAATGGGATGCAGTGTCTGTTTGAAATGGGATCCTGCCACTGAAGTTAATGGGATGCAGTGACTGAGGGTAATGGGATGCAGTGACTGAGTGAAATGGGACGCAGTGACTGAGTGAAATGGGACGCAGTGACTGAGTGAAATGGAATTGCCGTGACTGTGGAAAGGAGATGCAGTGACTGAGGAAATGGGATGCAGTGACTGAGGGAAATGTGATGCAGTGACTGAGGGAAATGGGATGCAGTGACTGAGTGGAATGGGATGCAGTGACTGAGTGGAATGGGATGCAGTGACTGAGTGAAATGGGATACAGTGACTGAGTGAAATGGGATGCAGTGACTGAGGGAAATGGGATGCAGTGACTGAGGGAAATGGGATGCAGTGACTGAGGGAAATGGGATGCAGTGACTGAGGACAATGGGATGCAGTGACTGAGGACAATGGGATGCAGTGACTGAGGGAAATGGGATGCTGTGTCTGAGGGAAATGGGATGCTGTGTCTGAGGGAAATGGGATGCAGTGACTGGGAAATGGGATGCAGTGACAGTCGGAAATGGGATGCAGTGACTGATGGAAATGGGACGCAGTCACTCAGTGAAATGGGACGCAGTGACGGAGGTACTGGGAAGGAGTGACTGAGTTAATAGGGATGCAGTGCCTGAGCGGGCTTGGGATGCATTGACTTAGGGAAATGGGATACTGTGCCTATGTGAAATGGGATGCACTGACTGAGTGAAATGGGATGCAGTGACTGAGTCGAATGGGATGCAGTGACTGAGTCAAATGGGATGCAGTGACTGAGTGAATTGCGATGCAGTGACTGCGTGAAATGGGATGCAGTGGCTGAGTGAAATGGGATGCAGTGACTGAGTGAAATCAGATGCAGTGACTGATGGAAATGGTATGCAGTGTCTGTTTGAAATGGGATCCTGCGACTGAAGTTAATGGGATGCACTGACTGAGGGTAATGGGATGCAGTGAATGAGTGAAATGGGATGTAGAGACTGAGTGAAATGGGATGCAGTGACTGAGGACAATGGGATGCAGGAACTGAGGACAATGGGATGCAGTGACTGAGGGCAATGGGATGCAGTGACTGAGGGAAATGGGATGCAGTGACTGAGGGAAATGGGATGCAGTGACTGAGGGAAATGGGATGCAGTGACCGTGGGAAATGGGACGCAGTGACTGATGGAAATGGGACGCAGTGACTGAGTGAAATGGGACACAGTGACTGAGTGAAATGGAATTGCCGTGACTGTGGAAAGGAGATGCAGTGACTGAGGAAATGGGATGCAGTGACTGAGGGAAATGGGATGCAGTGACTGAGTGGAATGGGATGCAGTGACTGAGTGAAATGGGATGCACTGACTGAGTGGAATGTGATGCTGTGACTGAGTGAAATGCGATGCAGTGAATGCGTGAAATGAGATCCAGTGGGGAATAAAATGGGATGCAGTGACTGGTGGAAATGTGATGCAGTGACTGAGGGAAATGTGATGCAGTGACTGAGTGGAATGGGACGCAGTGACTGAGTGAAATGGAATTGCCGTGACTGTGGAAAGGAGATGCAGTGACTGAGGAAATAGGATGCAGTGACTGAGGCAAATGTGATGCACTCACTGAGTGAAATGGTACGCAGTGACTGAGTTGAATGGGATGCAGTGACTGAGTGGAATGGGATGCAGTGACTGAGTGGAATGGGATGCAGTGACTGAGTGGAATGGGATGCAGCGACTGAGTGAAATGGGATGCAGTGACTGAGTGAAATGCGATGCAGTGACTGCGTGAAATGAGATGCATTGGGGAATGAAACGGGAAGCAGTGACTGGTGGAAATAAGATGCAGTGTCTTTGGGAAATGAAATGCAGTGTCTGTGGGAAATGGGATGCTGGGACTGAGGGTAATGGGATGCAGTGACTGATGGAAATGGGATACAGTGACTGAGTGAAATGGGACGCAGTGACTGAGTGAAATGGAATTGCCGTGACTGTGGAAAGGAGATGCAGTGACTGAGGAAATGGGATGCAGTGACTGAGGGAAATGTGATGCAGTGACTGAGGGAAATGGGATGCAGTGACTGAGTGGAATGGGATGCAGTGACTGAGTGAAATGGGATACAGTGACTGAGTGAAATGGGATGCAGTGACTGAGTGAAATGGGATGCAGTGACTGAGGGAAATGGGATGCAGTGTCGGAGGTACTGGGAAGGAGTGACTGAGTTAATAGGGATGCAGTGCCCGAGCGGGCTTGGGGTGCAGTGACTTAGGGAAATGGGATACAGTGCCTGAGTGAAATGTGACGCACTGACTGAGTGAAATGGGATGCAGTGACTGAGTGGAATGGGATGCAGTGACTGAGTGCAATGGGATGCAGTGACTGAGTGGAATGGGATGCAGTGACTGAGTGAAATGCGATGCAGTGACTGAGTGAAATGCGATGCAGTGACTGAGTGAAATGCGATGCAGTGACTGCGTGAAATGCGCGCAGTGACTGATAGAAATCGGATACAGTGACTGATGGAACTGTGATGCAGTGACTGACGGAAATGGGATGCGGTGACTTTGTGAACTGGGATGTGGTGACTGTGTGAACTGGGATGCGGTGACTATGTGAACTGGGATGCAGTGGCTGAGTGAAATGGGATGCAGTGACTGAGGGAAGTGGGATGCAGTGACTGAGGGAAATGGGATACAGTGACTGAGGGAAATGGGATGCAGTGACTGACGGAAATGGGATGCAGTGTCTGTTTGGAATGGGATCCTGCCACTGAAGTTAATGGGATGCAGAGACTGAGTGAAATGGGATGCAGTGACTGAGTGAAATGGGACGCAGTGACTGAGTGAAATGGGACGCAGTGACTGAGTGAAATGGAATTGCCGTGACTGTGGAAAGGAGATGCAGTGACTGAGGAAATGGGATGCAGTGACTGAGGACAATGGGATGCAGTGACTGAGGGCAATGGGATGCAGTGACTGAGGGAAATGGGATGCTGTGTCTGAGGGAAATGGGATGCAGTGACTGGGAAATGGGATGCAGTGACAGTCGGAAATGGGATGCAGTGACTGATGGAAATGGGACGCAGTCACTCAGTGAAATGGGACGCAGTGACGGAGGCACTGGGAAGGAGTGACTGAGTTAATAGGGATGCAGTGCCTGAGCGGGCTTGGGATGCATTGACTTAGGGAAATGGGATACTGTGCCTATGTGAAATGGGATGCACTGACTGAGTGAAATGGGATGCAGTGACTGAGTCGAATGGGATGCAGTGACTGAGTCGAATGGGATGCAGTGACTGAGTCAAATGGGATGCAGTGACTGAGTTAAATGCGCGGTGACTGATAGAAATCGGATACAGTGACTGACGGAAATGGGATGCGGTGACTTTGTGAACTGGGATGTGGTGACTGTGTGAACTGGGATGCGGTGACTATGTGAACTGGGATGCAGTGGCTGAGTGAAATGGGATGCAGTGGCTGAGTGAAATGGGATGCAGTGGCTGAGTGAAATGGGATGCAGTGACTGAGTGAAATCAGATGCAGTGACTGATGGAAATGGTATGCAGTGTCTGTTTGAAATGGGATCCTGCGACTGAAGTTAATGGGATGCACTGACTGAGGGTAATGGGATGCAGTGAATGAGTGAAATGGGATGTAGAGACTGAGTGAAATGGGATGCAGTGACTGAGGACAATGGGATGCAGTGACTGAGGACAATGGGATGCAGTGACTGAGGGCAATGGGATGCAGTGACTGAGGGAAATGGGATGCAGTGACTGAGGGAAATGGGATGCAGTGACCGTGGGAAATGGGACGCAGTGACTGATGGAAATGGGACGCAGTGACTGAGTGAAATGGGACACAGTGACTGAGTGAAATGGAATTGCCGTGACTGTGGAAAGGAGATGCAGTGACTGAGGAAATGGGATGCAGTGACTGAGGGAAATGGGATGCAGTGACTGAGTGGAATGGGATGCAGTGACTGAGTGAAATGGGATGCAGTGACTGCGTGAAATGAGATCCAGTGGGGAATAAAATGGGATGCAGTGACTGGTGGAAATGTGATGCAGTGACTGAGGGAAATGTGATGCAGTGACTGAGTGGAATGGGATGCAGTGACTGAGGGTAATGGGATGCAGTGACTGATGGAAATGGAAGCAGTGACTGAGTGAAATGGGATGCAGTGACGGAGGTACTGGGAAGGAGTGACTGAGTTAATAGTGATGCAGTCCCTGAGCGGGCTTGGGGTGCACTGACTTAGGGAAATGGGATACAGTGCCTGAGTGAAATGCGACGCACTGACTGAGTGAAATGGGATGCAGTGAATGAGTGAAATGAGATGCAGTGACTGAGTGAAATGCGCGCAGTGACTGATAGAAATCGGATACAGTGACTGATGGAACTGGGATGCAGTGACTGAGGCAAATGTGATGCACTCACTGAGTGAAATGGTACGCAGTGACTGAGTTGAATGGGATGCAGTGACTGAGTGGAATGGGATGCAGTGACTGAGTGGAATGGGATGCAGCGACTGAGTGAAATGGGATGCAGTGACTGCGTGAAATGAGATGCATTGGGGAATGAAACGGGAAGCAGTGACTGGTGGAAATAAGATGCAGTGTCTTTGGGAAATGAAATGCAGTGTCTGTGGGAAATGGGATGCTGGGACTGAGGGTAATGGGATGCAGTGACTGAGTGAAATGGGATACAGTGACTGAGTGAAATGGGACGCAGTGACTGAGTGAAATGGAATTGCCGTGACTGTGGAAAGGAGATGCAGTGACTGAGGAAATGGGATGCAGTGACTGAGGGAAATGTGATGCAGTGACTGAGGGAAATGGGATGCAGTGACTGAGTGGAATGGGATGCAGTGACTGAGTGAAATGGGATACAGTGACTGAGTGAAATGGGATGCAGTGACTGAGTGAAATGGGATGCAGTGACTGAGGGAAATGGGATGCAGTGTCGGAGGTACTGGGAAGGAGTGACTGAGTTAATAGGGATGCAGTGCCCGAGCGGGCTTGGGGTGCAGTGACTTAGGGAAATGGGATACAGTGCCTGAGTGAAATGTGACGCACTGACTGAGTGAAATGGGATGCAGTGACTGAGTGGAATGGGATGCAGTGACTGAGTGAAATGCGATGCAGTGACTGAGTGAAATGCGATGCAGTGACTGAGTGAAATGCGATGCAGTGACTGCGTGAAATGCGCGCAGTGACTGATAGAAATCGGATACAGTGACTGATGGAACTGTGATGCAGTGACTGACGGAAATGGGATGCGGTGACTTTGTGAACTGGGATGTGGTGACTGTGTGAACTGGGATGCGGTGACTATGTGAACTGGGATGCAGTGGCTGAGTGAAATGGGATGCAGTGACTGAGGGAAGTGGGATGCAGTGACTGAGGGAAATGGGATACAGTGACTGAGGGAAATGGGATGCAGTGACTGACGGAAATGGGATGCAGTGTCTGTTTGGAATGGGATCCTGCCACTGAAGTTAATGGGATGCAGAGACTGAGTGAAATGGGATGCAGTGACTGAGTGAAATGGGACGCAGTGACTGAGTGAAATGGGACGCAGTGACTGAGTGAAATGGAATTGCCGTGACTGTGGAAAGGAGATGCAGTGACTGAGGAAATGGGATGCAGTGACTGAGGACAATGGGATGCAGTGACTGAGGGCAATGGGATGCAGTGACTGAGGGAAATGGGATGCTGTGTCTGAGGGAAATGGGATGCAGTGACTGGGAAATGGGATGCAGTGACAGTCGGAAATGGGATGCAGTGACTGATGGAAATGGGACGCAGTCACTCAGTGAAATGGGACGCAGTGACGGAGGCACTGGGAAGGAGTGACTGAGTTAATAGGGATGCAGTGCCTGAGCGGGCTTGGGATGCATTGACTTAGGGAAATGGGATACTGTGCCTATGTGAAATGGGATGCACTGACTGAGTGAAATGGGATGCAGTGACTGAGTCGAATGGGATGCAGTGACTGAGTCGAATGGGATGCAGTGACTGAGTCAAATGGGATGCAGTGACTGAGTTAAATGCGCGGTGACTGATAGAAATCGGATACAGTGACTGACGGAAATGGGATGCGGTGACTTTGTGAACTGGGATGTGGTGACTGTGTGAACTGGGATGCGGTGACTATGTGAACTGGGATGCAGTGGCTGAGTGAAATGGGATGCAGTGGCTGAGTGAAATGGGATGCAGAGGCTGAGTGAAATGGGATGCAGTGACTGAGTGAAATCAGATGCAGTGACTGATGGAAATGGTATGCAGTGTCTGTTTGAAATGGGATCCTGCGACTGAAGTTAATGGGATGCACTGACTGAGGGTAATGGGATGCAGTGAATGAGTGAAATGGGATGTAGAGACTGAGTGAAATGGGATGCAGTGACTGAGGACAATGGGATGCAGTGACTGAGGACAATGGGATGCAGTGACTGAGGGCAATGGGATGCAGTGACTGAGGGAAATGGGATGCAGTGACTGAGGGAAATGGGATGCAGTGACCGTGGGAAATGGGACGCAGTGACTGATGGAAATGGGACGCAGTGACTGAGTGAAATGGGACACAGTGACTGAGTGAAATGGAATTGCCGTGACTGTGGAAAGGAGATGCAGTGACTGAGGAAATGGGATGCAGTGACTGAGGGAAATGGGATGCAGTGACTGAGTGGAATGGGATGCAGTGACTGAGTGAAATGGGATGCAGTGACTGCGTGAAATGAGATCCAGTGGGGAATAAAATGGGATGCAGTGACTGGTGGAAATGTGATGCAGTGACTGAGGGAAATGTGATGCAGTGACTGAGTGGAATGGGATGCAGTGACTGAGGGTAATGGGATGCAGTGACTGATGGAAATGGAAGCAGTGACTGAGTGAAATGGGATGCAGTGACGGAGGTACTGGGAAGGAGTGACTGAGTTAATAGTGATGCAGTCCCTGAGCGGGCTTGGGGTGCACTGACTTAGGGAAATGGGATACAGTGCCTGAGTGAAATGCGACGCACTGACTGAGTGAAATGGGATGCAGTGAATGAGTGAAATGAGATGCAGTGACTGAGTGAAATGCGCGCAGTGACTGATAGAAATCGGATACAGTGACTGATGGAACTGGGATGCAGTGACTGACGAAACTGGGATGCGGTGACTTTGTGAACTGGGATGTGGTGACTGTGTGAAGTGGGATGCGGTGACTATGTGAACTGGGATGCAGTGGCAGAGTGAAATGGGATGCAGTGGGGAGTGAAATGGGATGCAGTGACTGGTGGACATGAGATGCAGTGACTAAGGGAAAGGAAATGCAGTGTCTGTTGGAAATGGGATGCTGCGACTGAGGGTAATGGGATGCAGTGACTGAGGGTAATGGGATGCAGTGACTGATGGAAATAAGATGCAGTGACTGAGGGAAATGTGATGCAGTGACTGAGTGAAATGCGATGCAGTGTCTTAAGGAAAGGAAATGCAGTTTCTGAGGGGTATAGGATGCTGCGACTGAGGGAAATGGGATGGAGTGACTGAGTGGAATGTGATGCTGTGACTGAGTGAAATGCGATGCTGTGACTGCGTGAAATGAGATCCAGTGGGGAATAAAATGGGATGCAGTGACTGGTGGAAATGTGATGCACTGACTGAGGGAAATGTGATGCAGTGACTGAGTGGAATGGGATGCAGTGACTGAGGGTAATGGGATGCAGTGACTGATGGAAATGGAAGCAGTGACTGAGTGAAATGGGTTGCGGTGACTTTGTGAACTGGGATGTGGTGACTGTGTGAAGTGGGATGCGGTGACTATGTGAACTGGGATGCAGTGGCAGAATGAAATGGGATGCAGTGGGGAGTGAAATGGGATGCAGTGACTGGTGGACATGAGATGCAGTGACTAAGGGAAAGGAAATGCAGTGTCTGTTTGAAATGGGATGCTGCGACTGAGGGTAATGGGATGCAGTGACTGAGGGTAATGGGATGCAGTGACTGATGGAAATAAGATGCAGTGACTGAGGGAAATGTGATGCAGTGACTGAGTGAAATGCGATGCAGTGTCTTAAGGAAAGGAAATGCAGTGTCTGAGGGGTATAGGATGCTGCGACTGAGGGAAATGGGATGGAGTGACTGACGGAAATGGGATTCAGTGTCTGAGCGAAATGGGATGCAGTGACTGAGTGAAATGGGATGCAGTGACTGAGTGAAATGGGATGCAGTGACTGAGGGAAATGGGAAGCAGTGACTGAGGACAATGGGATGCAGTGACTGACGGCAATGGGATGCTGTGACTGATGGAAATTGGACGCAGTGACTGAGTGAAATGGGACGCAGTGACTGAGTGAAATGTAATTGCCGTGACTGTGGAAAGGAGATGCAGTGACTGAGGAAATGGCATGCAGTGACTGAGGGAAATGGGATGCAGTGACTGAGGGAAATGGGATGCAGTGACTGGGAAATGGGATGCAGTGACAGTGGGAAATGGGATGCAGTGACAGTGGGAAATGGGATGCAGTGACTGAGGGAAATGGGATGCAGTGACTGGGAAATGGGATGCAGTGACAGTGGGAAATGGGACGCAGTGACTGAGTGAAATGGGACACAGTGACTGAGTGAAATGGAATTGCCGTTACTGTGGAAAGGAGATGCAGTGACTAAGGAAATGGGATGCAGTGACTGAGGGAAATGGGATGCAGTGACTGAGGGAAATGGGATGCAGTGACTGAGTGGAATGTGATGCTGTGACTGAGTAAAATGCGATGCAGTGACTGCGTGAAATGAGATCCAGTGGGGAATAAAATGGGATGCAGTGACTGGTGGAAATGAGATGCAGTGACTGAGGGAAATGTGATGCAGTGACTGAGGGAAATGTGATGCAGTGACTGAGTGAAATGGGATGCAGTGACTGAGTGGAATGGGATGCAGTGACTGAGGGTAATGGGATGCAGTGACTGATGGAAATGGAAGCAGTGACTGAGCGAAATGGGATGCAGTGACTGAGGTACTGGGAAGGAGTGATTGATTTAACAGGGATGCAGTCCCTGAGCGGGCTTGGGGTGCACTGACTTAGGGAAATGGGATACAGTGCCTGAGTCAAATGGGATGCAGTGACTGAGTGAAATGGGATGCAGTGACTGAGTGGAATGGGATGCAGTTACTTAGTGGAATGGGATGCAGTTGCTTAGTGGAATGGGATGCAGTGACTGAGTGGAATGGGATGCAGTGACTGAGTGAAATGGGATGCAGTGACTGAGTGAATTGAGATGCAATGACTGAGTGAAATGCGCGCAGTGACTGATAGAAATCGGATACAGTGACTGATGGAACTGGGATGCAGTGACTGGTGAAAATGAGATGCAGTGACTAAGGGAAAGGAAATGCAGTGTCTGTGGGAAATGGGATGCTGCGACTGAGGGTAATGGGATGCAGTGACTGATGGAAATGGATGCAGTGACTGAGTGAAATGGGATGCAGTGACTGAGTGAAATGCGATGCAGTGTTTCTAAGGAAAGGAAATGCAGTGTCTGTGGGGTATAGGACACTGCGACTGAGGGAAATGGGATGGAGTGACTGATGGAAATGGAATGCAGTGACTGAGGGAAATGGGATGCAGTGACTGACGGCAGTGGGATGCTGTGACTGATGGAAATTGGACGCAGTGACTGAGTGAAATGGGCCGCAGTGACTGAGTGAAATGTAATTGCTGTGACTGTGGAAAGGAGATGCAGTGACTGAGGAAATGGGATGCATTGACTGAGGGAAATGGGATGCAGTGACTGAGGGAAATGGGATGCAGTGACAGTGGGAAATGGGATGCAGTGACAGTGGGAAATGGGATGCAGTGACTGATGGAAATGGGACGCAGTGACTGAGTGAAATGGGATGCAGTGACTGAGTGAAATGGAATTGCCGTGACTGTGGAAAGGAGATGCAGTGACTGTGGAAATAGGATGCAGTGACTGAGGCAAATGTGATGCACTCACTGAGTGAAATGGTATGCAGTGACTGAGTTGAATGGGATGCAGTGACTGAGTGGAATGGGATGCAGTGACTGAGTGGAATGGGATGCAGCGACTGAGTGAAATGGGATGCAGTGACTGAGTGAAATGCGATGCATTGACTGCGTGAAATGAGATGCATTGGGGAATGAAACGGGATGCAGTGACTGGTGGAAATAAGATGCAGTGTCTTTGGGAAATGAAATGCAGTGTCTGTGGGAAATGGGATGCTGGGACTGAGGGTAATGGGATGCAGTGACTGATGGAAATGGAAGCAGTGACTGAGTGAAATGGGATGCAGTGTTGGAGGTACTGGGAAGGAGTGACTGAGTTAATAGGGATGCAGTGCCGGAGCGGGCTTGGGGTGCAGTGACTGAGGGAAATGGGATACAGTGCCTGAGTGAAATGTGACGCACTGACTGAGTGAAATGGGATGCAGTGACTGAGTGGAATGGGATGCAATGACTGAGTGCAATGGGATGCAGTGACTGAGTGAAATGGGATGCAGTGACTGAGTGAAATGCGATGCAGTGACTGCTTGAAATGCGCGCTGTGACTGATAGAAATCGGACACAGTGACTGATGGAACTGGGATGCAGTGACTGACGGAAATGGGATGCGGTGACTTTGTGAACTGGGATGTGGTGACTGTGTGAACTGGGATGCGGTGACTATGTGAACTGGGATGCGGTGACTATGTGAACTGGGATGCAGTGGCTGAGTGAAATGGGATGCAGTGGCTGAGTGAAATGGGATGCAGTGACTGAGGGAAGTGGGATGCAGTGACTGAGGGAAATCGGAGACAGTGACTGAGGGAAATGGGATGCAGTGACTGACGGAAATGGGATGCAGTGTCTGTTTGAAATGGGATCCTGCCACTGAAGTTAATGGGATGCAGTGACTGAGGGTAATGGGATGCAGTGACTGAGTGAAATGGGACGCAGTGACTGAGTGAAATGGGATGCAGTGACTGAGTGAAATGGAATTGCCGTGACTGTGGAAAGGAGATGCAGTGACTGCGTGTAATGAGATGCAGTGGGGAATGAAATGGGATGCATTGACTGGTGGAAATAAGATGCAGTGTCTTAGGGAAATGAAATGCAGTGTCTGTGGGAAAGGGGATGCTGGGACTGAGGGTAATGGGATGCAGTGACTGATGGAAATGGAAGCAGTGACTGAGTGAAATGGGCTGCAGTGACGGAGGTACTGGGAAGGAGTGACTGAGTTAATAGGGATGCAGTGCCGGAGCGGGTTTGGGGTGCAGTGACTTAGAGAAATGTGATACAGTGCCCAAGTGAAATGTGACGCACTGACTGAGTGAAATGGGATGCAGTGACTGAGTGGAATGGGATGCAGTGACTGAGTGCAATGGGATGCAGTGACTGAGTGGAATGGGATGCAGTGACTGAGTGAAATGCGATGCAGTGACTGAGTGAAATGCGATGCAGTGACTGCGTGAAATGCGCGCAGTGACTGATAGAAATCGGATACAGTGACTGATGGAACTGTGATGCAGTGACTGAAGGAAATGGGATGCGGTGACTTTGTGAACTGGGATGTGGTGACTGTGTGAACTGGGATGCGGTGACTATGTGAACTGGGATGCAGTGGCTGAGTGAAATGGGATGCAGTGACTGAGGGAAGTGGGATGCAGTGACTGAGGGAAATGGGATACAGTGACTGAGGGAAATGGGATGCAGTGACTGAGGGAAATGGGATGCAGTGACTGACGGAAATGGGATGCAGTGTCTGTTTGAAATGGGATCCTGCCACTGAAGTTAATGGGATGCAGTGACTGAGGGTAATGGGATGCAGTGACTGAGTGAAATGGGACGCAGTGACTGAGTGAAATGGGACGCAGTGACTGAGTGAAATGGAATTGCCGTGACTGTGGAAAGGAGATGCAGTGACTGAGGAAATGGGATGCAGTGACTGAGGGAAATGTGATGCAGTGACTGAGGGAAATGGGATGCAGTGACTGAGTGGAATGGGATGCAGTGACTGAGTGGAATGGGATGCAGTGACTGAGTGAAATGGGATACAGTGACTGAGTGAAATGGGATGCAGTGACTGAGGGAAATGGGATGCAGTGACTGAGGGAAATGGGATGCAGTGACTGAGGGAAATGGGATGCAGTGACTGAGGGAAATGGGATGCAGTGACTGAGGACAATGGGATGCAGTGACTGAGGACAATGGGATGCAGTGACTGAGGGAAATGGGATGCTGTGTCTGAGGGAAATGGGATGCTGTGTCTGAGGGAAATGGGATGCAGTGACTGGGAAATGGGATGCAGTGACAGTCGGAAATGGGATGCAGTGACTGATGGAAATGGGACGCAGTCACTCAGTGAAATGGGACGCAGTGACGGAGGTACTGGGAAGGAGTGACTGAGTTAATAGGGATGCAGTGCCTGAGCGGGCTTGGGATGCATTGACTTAGGGAAATGGGATACTGTGCCTATGTGAAATGGGATGCACTGACTGAGTGAAATGGGATGCAGTGACTGAGTCGAATGGGATGCAGTGACTGAGTCAAATGGGATGCAGTGACTGAGTGAATTGCGATGCAGTGACTGCGTGAAATGGGATGCAGTGGCTGAGTGAAATGGGATGCAGTGACTGAGTGAAATCAGATGCAGTGACTGATGGAAATGGTATGCAGTGTCTGTTTGAAATGGGATCCTGCGACTGAAGTTAATGGGATGCACTGACTGAGGGTAATGGGATGCAGTGAATGAGTGAAATGGGATGTAGAGACTGAGTGAAATGGGATGCAGTGACTGAGGACAATGGGATGCAGGAACTGAGGACAATGGGATGCAGTGACTGAGGGCAATGGGATGCAGTGACTGAGGGAAATGGGATGCAGTGACTGAGGGAAATGGGATGCAGTGACTGAGGGAAATGGGATGCAGTGACCGTGGGAAATGGGACGCAGTGACTGATGGAAATGGGACGCAGTGACTGAGTGAAATGGGACACAGTGACTGAGTGAAATGGAATTGCCGTGACTGTGGAAAGGAGATGCAGTGACTGAGGAAATGGGATGCAGTGACTGAGGGAAATGGGATGCAGTGACTGAGTGGAATGGGATGCAGTGACTGAGTGAAATGGGATGCACTGACTGAGTGGAATGTGATGCTGTGACTGAGTGAAATGCGATGCAGTGAATGCGTGAAATGAGATCCAGTGGGGAATAAAATGGGATGCAGTGACTGGTGGAAATGTGATGCAGTGACTGAGGGAAATGTGATGCAGTGACTGAGTGGAATGGGATGCAGTGACTGAGTGAAATGGGATGCAGTGACTGAGTGAAATGGGATGTAGTGACTGATGGAAATTGAAGCAGTGACTGAGCGAAATGGGATGCAGTGACCGAGGTACTGGGAAGGAGTGTTTGACTTAACAGGGATGCAGTCCCTGAGCGGGCTTGGGGTGCACTGACTTAGGGAAATGGGATGCAGTGACTGAGTGAAATGGGATGCAGTGACTGAGTGGAATGGGATGCAGTGACTGAGTGGAATGGGATGCAGTGACTGAGTGGAATGGGATGCAGTGACTGAGTGAAATGGATGCAGTGACTGAGTGAAATGGGATGCAGTGGCTGTGTGAAATGGGATGCAGTGACTGGTGGAAATGAGATGCAGTGACGAAGGGAAAGGAAATGCAGTGTCTGTGGGAAATGGGATGCTGCGACTGAGGGTAATGGGATGCTGCGACTGAGGGAAATGGGATGCAGTGACTGAGGACAATGGGATGCAGTGACTGACGGCAGTGGGATGCTGTGACTGATGGAAATTGGAGCAGTGACTGAGTGAAATGGGCCGCAGTGACTGAGTGAAATGTAATTGCTGTGACTGTGGAAAGGAGATGCATTGACTGAGGAAATGGGATGCATTGACTGAGCGAAATGGGATGCAGTGACTGAGGGAAATGGGATGCAGTGACAGTGGGAAATGGGATGCAGTGACAGTGGGAAATGGGATGCAGTGACTGAGTGAAATGGGATGCAGTGACTGAGTGAATTGAGATGCAGTGACTGAGTGAAATGCGCGCAGTGACTGATAGAAATCGGATACAGTGACTGATGGAACTGGGATGCAGTGACGGGTGAAAATGAGATGCAGTGACTATGGGAAAGGAAATGCAGTGTCTGTGGGAAATGGGATGCTGCGACTGAGGGTAATGGGATGCAGTGACTGAGGGTAATGGGATGCAGTGACTGATGGAAATGGATGCAGTGACTGAGTGAAATGGGATGCAGTGGCTGTGTGAAATGGGATGCAGTGACTGGTGGAAATGAGATGCAGTGACGAAGGGAAAGGAAATGCAGTGTCTGTGGGAAATGGGATGCTGCGACTGAGGGTAATGGGATGCTGCGACTGAGGGAAATGGGATGCAGTGACTGAGGACAATGGGATGCAGTGACTGACGGCAGTGGGATGCTGTGACTGATGGAAATTGGAGCAGTGACTGAGTGAAATGGGCCGCAGTGACTGAGTGAAATGTAATTGCTGTGACTGTGGAAAGGAGATGCATTGACTGAGGAAATGGGATGCATTGACTGAGGGAAATGGGATGCAGTGACTGAGGGAAATGGGATGAAGTGACAGTGGGAAATGGGATGCAGTGACAGTGGGAAATGGGATGCAGTGACTGATGGAAATGGGACGCAGTGACTGAGTGAAATGGGACGCAGTGACTGAGTGAAATGGAATTGCCGTGACTGTGGAAAGGAGATGCAGTGACTGAGGAAATAGGATGCAGTGACTGAGGAAATAGGATGCAGTGACTGAGGCAAATGTGATGCACTCACTGAGTGAAATGGTATGCAGTGACTGAGTTGAATGGGATGCAGTGACTGAGTGGAATGGGATGCAGTGACTGAGTGGAATGGGATGCAGCGACTGAGTGAAATGGGATGCAGTGACTGAGTGAAATGCGATGCAGTGACTGCGTGAAATGAGATGCATTGGGGAATGAAACGGGATGCAGTGACTGGTGGAAATAAGATGCAGTGTCTTTGGGAAATGAAATGCAGTGTCTGTGGGAAATGGGATGCTGGGACTGAGGGTAATGGGATGCAGTGACTGATGGAAATGGAAGCAGTGACTGAGTGAAATGGGATGCAGTGTCGGAGGTACTGGGAAGGAGTGACTGAGTTAATAGGGATGCAGTGCCGGAGCGGGCTTGGGGTGCAGTGACTGAGGGAAATGGGATACACTGCCTGAGTGAAATGGGATGCAGTGACTGAGTGAAATGGGATGCAGTGACTGAGTGGAATGGGATGCAGTGACTGAGTGGAATGGGATGCAGTGACTGAGTGAAATGCGATGCAGTGACTGCTTGAAATGCGCGCTGTGACTGATAGAAATCGGATACAGTGACTGATGGAACTGGGATGCAGTGACTGACGGAAATGGGATGCGGTGACTTTGTGAACTGGGATGTGGTGACTGTGTGAACTGGGATGCGGTGACTATGTGAACTGGGATGCAGTGGCTTAGTGAAATGGGATGCAGTGACTGAGTGAAATGGGATGCAGTGACTGAGGGAAGTGGGATGCAGTGACTGAGGGAAATGGGAGACAGTGACTGAGGGAAATGGGATGCAGTGACTGACGGAAATGGGATGCAGTGTCTGTTTGAAATGGGATCCTGCCACTGAAGTTAATGGGATGCAGTGACTGAGGGCAATGGGACGCAGTGACTGAGGGCAATGGGACGCAGTGACTGAGTGAAATGGGACGCAGTGACTGAGTGAAATGGGACGCAGTGACCGAGTGAAATGCGATGCAGTGACTGCGTTAAATGAGATCCAGTGGGGAATGAAATGGGATGCATTGACTGGTGGAAATAAGATGCAGTGTCTTAGGGAAATGAAATGCAGTGTCTGTGGGAAAGGGGATGCTGGGACTGAGGGTAATGGGATGCAGTGACTGATGGAAATGGAAGCAGTGACTGAGTGAAATGGGCTGCAGTGACGGAGGTACTGGGAAGGAGTGACTGAGTTAATAGGGATGCAGTGCCGGAGCGGGTTTGGGGTGCAGTGACTTAGAGAAATGTGATACAGTGCCCAAGTGAAATGTGACGCACTGACTGAGTGAAATGGGATGCAGTGACTGAGTGGAATGGGATGCAGTGACTGAGTCAAATGGGATGCAGTGACTGAGTGAAATGCGATGCAGTGACTGCGTGAAATTGGATGCAGTGAATGAGTGAAATGAGATGCAGTGACTGAGTGAAATGGTATGCAGTGACTGAGGGAAATGGGATGCAGTGACTGACGGAAATGGGATGGAGTGTCTGTTTGAAATGGGATCCTGCGACTGAAGTTAACGGGATGCAGTGTCTGAGGGTAATGGGATGCAGTGACTGAGTGAAATGGGATGTAGAGACTGAGTGAAATGGGATGCACTGACTGAGGACAATGGGATACAGTGACTGAGAGCAATGGGATGCTGTGACTGAGGGAAATGTGATGCAGTGACTGAGTGGAATGGGATGCAGTGACTGAGTGAAATGGGATGCAGTGACTGAGTGAAATGCGATGCAGTGACTGCGTTAAATGAGATCCAGTGGGGAATGAAATGGTATGCAGTGACTGGTGGAAATGTGATGCAGTGACTGAGGGAAATGGGATGCAGTGACTGAGTGAAATGGGATGCAGTGACTGAGTGGAATGGGATGCAGTGACAGTGGGAAATGGGATGCAGTGACTGAGTGGAATGGGATGCAGTGACAGTGGGAAATGGGATGCAGTGACTGATGGAAATGGGACGCAGTGACTGATGGAAATGGGACGCAGTGACTGAGTGAAATGGAATTGCCGTGACTGTGGAAAGGAGATGCAGTGACTGAGGAAATGGGATGCAGTGACTGAGGGAAATGGGATGCATTGACTGAGTGGAATGTGATGCTGTGACTGAGTGAAATGCGATGCAGTGACTGAGTGAAATGCGATGCAGTGACTGCGTGAAATGAGATCCAGTGTGGAATAAAATGGGATGCAGTGACTGGTGGCAATGAGATGCAGTGGGGAATGAAATGGGATACATTGACTGGTGGAAATAAGATGCAGTGTCTTAGGGAAATGAAATGCAGTGTCTGTGGGAAAGGGGATGCTGGGACTGAGGGTAATGGGATGCAGTGACTGATGGAAATGGAAGCAGTGACTGAGTGAAATGGGCTGCAGTGACGGAGGTATTGGGAAGGAGTGACTGAGTTAATAGGGATGCAGTGCCCGAGCGGGTTTGGGGTGCAGTGACTTAGGGAAATGGGATACAGTGCCCAAGTGAAATGTGACGCACTGACTGAGTGAAATGGGATGCAGTGACTGAGTGGAATGGGATGCAGTGACTGAGTCAAATGGGATGCAGTGACTGAGTGAAATGCGATGCAGTGACTGCGTGAAATGGGATGCAGTGAATGAGTGAAATGAGATGCAGTGACTGAGTGAAATGAGATCCAGTGTGGAATAAAATGGGATGCAGTGACTGGTGGAAATGAGATGCAGTGACTGAGGGAAATGTGATACAGTGACTGAGTGAAATGGGATGCAGTGACTGAGTGGAATGGGATGCAGTGACTGAGGGTAATGGGATGCAGTGACTGATGGAAATGGAAGCAGTGACTGAGTGAAATGGGATGCAGTGACGGAGGTACTGGGAAGGAGTGACTGAGTTAATAGGGATGCAGTCCCTGAGCGGGCTTGGGGTGCACTGACTTAGGGAAATGGGATACAGTGCCTGAGTGAAATGCGACGCACTGACTGAGTGAAATGGGATGCAGTGACTGAGTGAAATGGGATGCAGTGACTGAGTGGAATGGGATGCAGTGACTGAGTGAAATGGGATGCAGTGACAGTGGGAAATGGGATGCAGTGACTGAGTGAAATGGACGCAGTGACTGAGTGAAATGGGACGCAGTGACTGAGTGAAATGGAATTGCCGTGACTGTGGAAAGGAGATGCAGTGACTGAGGAAATAGGATGCAGTGACTGAGGCAAATGTGATGCACTCACTGAGTGAAATGGTATGCAGTGACTGAGTGGAATGGGCTGCAGTGACTGAGTGGAATGGGATGCAGCGACTGAGTGGAATGGGATGCAGCGACTGAGTGAAATGGGATGCAGTGACTGAGTGAAATGCGATGCAGTGACTGCGTGAAATGAGATGCATTGGGGAATGAAACGGGAAGCAGTGACTGGTGGAAATAAGATGCAGTGTCTTTGGGAAATGAAATGCAGTGTCTGTGGGAAATGGGATGCTGGGACTGAGGGTAATGGGATGCAGTGACTGATGGAAATGGAAGCAGTGACTGAGTGAAATGGGATGCAGTGACGGAGGTACTGGGAAGGAGTGACTGAGTTAATAGGGATGCAGTCCCTGAGCGGGCTTGGGGTGCACTGACTTAGGGAAATGGGATACAGTGCCTGAGTGAAATGCGACGCACTGACTGAGTGAAATGGGATGCAGTGACTGAGTGAAATGGGATGCAGTGACTGAGTGAAATGGGATGCAGTGACTGAGTGAAATGGGATGCAGTGAATGAGTGAAATGAGATGCAGTGACTGAGTGAAATGCGCGCAGTGACTGATAGAAATCGGATACAGTGACTGATGGAACTGGGATGCAGTGACTGACGGAACTGGGATGCGGTGACTTTGTGAACTGGGATGTGGTGACTGTGTGAAGTGGGATGCGGTGACTATGTGAACTGGGATGCAGTGGCTGAGTGAAATGGGATGCAGTGGCTGAGTGAAATGGGATGCAGTGGGGAGTGAAATGGGATGCAGTGACTGGTGGAAATGAGATGCAGTGACTAAGGGAAAGGAAATGCAGTGTCTGTGGGAAATGGGATGCTGCGACTGAGGGTAATGGGATGCAGTGACTGAGGGTAATGGGATGCAGTGACTGACGGAACTGGATGCAGTGACTGAGTGAAATGGGATGCAGTGACTGAGTGAAATGGGACGCAGTGACTGAGTGAAATGTAATTGCCGTGACTGTGGAAAGGAGATGCAGTGACTGAGGAAATGGGATGCAGTGACTGAGGTAAATGGGATGCAGTGACTGAGGGAAATGGGATGCAGTGACTGGGAAATGGGATGCAGTGACAGTGGGAAATGAGATGCAGTGACTGATGGAAATGGGACGCAGTGACTGAGTGAAATGGGACGCAGTGACTGAGTGAAATGGAATTGCCGTGACAGTGGAAAGGAGATGCAGTGACTGAGGAAATAGGATGCAGTGACTGAGGCAAATGTGATGCACTCACTGAGTGAAATGGTATGCAGTGACTGAGTTGAATGGGCTGCAGTGACTGAGTGGAATGGGATGCAGTGACTGAGTGGAATGGGATGCAGCGACTGAGTGAAATGGGATGCAGTGACTGAGTGAAATGCGATGCAGTGATTGCGTGAAATGAGATGCATTGGGGAATGAAACGGGAAGCAGTGACTGGTGGAAATAAGATGCAGTGTCTTTGGGAAATGATATGCAGTGTCTGTGGGAAATGGGATGCTGGGACTGAGGGTAATGGGATGCAGTGACTGATGGAAATGGAAGCAGTGACTGAGTGAAATGGGATGCAGTGTCGGAGGTACTGGGAAGGAGTGACTGAGTTAATAGGGATGCAGTGCCCGAGCGGGCTTGGGGTGCAGTGACTTAGGGAAATGGGATACAGTGCCTGAGTGAAATGTGACGCACTGACTGAGTGAAATGGGATGCAGTGACTGAGTGGAATGGGATGCAGTGACTGAGTGCAATGGGATGCAGTGACTGAGTGGAATGGGATGCAGTGACTGAGTGAAATGGGATGCAGTGACTGAGTGAAATGCGATGCAGTGACTGCGTGAAATGCGCGCAGTGACTGATAGAAATCGGATACAGTGACTGATGGAACTGTGATGCAGTGACTGACGGAAATGGGATGCGGTGACTGTGTGAACTGGGATGTGGTGACTGTGTGAACTGGGATGCGGTGACTATGTGAACGGGGATGCAGTGGCTGACTGAAATGGGATGCAATGACTGAGTGAAATGGGATGCAGTGACTGAGTGAAATGGGATGCAGTGACTGAGTGAAATGAGATGCAGTGACTGATGGAAATGGTATGCAGTGTCTGTTTGAAATGGGATCCTGCGACTGAAGTTAATGGGATGCAGTGACTGAGGGTAATGGGATGCAGTGAATGAGTGAAATGGGATGTAGAGACTGAGTGAAATGGGATGTAGAGACTGAGTGAAATGGGATGCAGTGACTGAGGACAATGGGATGCAGTGACTGAGTGGAATGGGATGCAGTGACTGAGGACAATGGGATGCAGTGAATGAGTGAAATGAGATGCAGTGACTGAGTGAAATGCGCGCAGTGACTGATAGAAATCGGATACAGTGACTGATGGAACTGGGATGCAGTGACTGACGGAACTGGGATGCGGTGACTTTGTGAACTGGGATGTGGTGACTGTGTGAAGTGGGATGCGGTGACTATGTGAACTGGGATGCAGTGGCTGAGTGAAATGGGATGCAGTGGGGAGTGAAATGGGATGCAGTGACTGGTGGAAATGAGATGCAGTGACTAAGGGAAAGGAAATGCAGTGTCTGTGGGAAATGGGATGCTGCGACTGAGGGTGATGGGATGCAGTGTCCGGGTAGTGGGATGCAGTGACTGATGGAAATGGATGCAGTGACTGAGTGAAATGGGATGCAGTGACTGAGTGAAATGCGATGCAGTGTCTTAAGGAAAGGAAATGCAGTGTCTGAGGGGTATAGGATGCTGCGACTGAGGGAAATGGGATGGAATGACTGACGGAAATGGGATGCAGTGTCTGAGCGAAATGGGATGCAGTGACTGAGTGAAATGGGATGCAGTGACTGAGTGAAATGGGATGCAGTGACTGAGGGAAATGGGATGCAGTGACTGAGGACAATGGGATGCAGTGACTGAGGGCAATGGGATGCAGTGACTGAGGGAAATGGGATGCAGTGTCTGAGGGAAATGGGATGCAGTGACTGGGAAATGGGATGCAGTGACTGTAGGAAATGGGATGCAGTGACTGATGGAAATGGGACGCAGTGACTGAGTGAAATGGGACGCAGTGACGGAGGTACTGGGAAGGAGTGACTGAGTTAATAGGGATGCAGTGCCTGAGCGGGCTTGGGATGCACTGACTTAGGGAAATGGGATACAGTACCTATGTGAAATGGGATGCACTGACTGAGTGAAATGGGATGCGGTGACTTTGTGAACTGGGATGTGGTGACTGTGTGAACTGGGATGCGGTGACGATGTGAACTGGGATGCAGTGGCTGAGTGAAATGGGATGCAGTGGCTGAGTGAAATGGGATGCAGTGACTGAGTGAAATGGGATGCAGTGACTGAGTGAAATGAGATGCAGTGACTGATGGAAATGGTATGCAGTGTCTGTTTGAAATGGGATCCTGCGACTGAAGTTAATGGGATGCAGTGACTGAGGGTAATGGGATGCAGTGAATGAGTGAAATGGGATGTAGAGACTGAGTGAAATGGGATGCAGTGACTGAGGACATTGGGATGCAGTGACTGAGGACAATGGGATGCAGTGACTGAGGGCAATGGGATGCAGTGACTGAGGGAAATGGGATGCAGTGACTGAGGGAAATGGGATGCAGTGACTGGGAAATGGGATGCAGTGACAGTGGGAAATGGGATGCAGTGACTGAGTGGAATGGGATGCAGTGACAGTGGGAAATGGGATGCAGTGACTGATGGAAATGGGACGCAGTGACTGATGGAAATGGGACGCAGTGACTGAGTGAAATGGAATTGCCGTGACTGTGGAAAGGAGATGCAGTGACTGAGGAAATGGGATGCAGTGACTGAGGGAAATGGGATGCATTGACTGAGTGGAATGTGATGCTGTGACTGAGTGAAATGCGATGCAGTGACTGAGTGAAATGCGATGCAGTGACTGCGTGAAATGAGATCCAGTGTGGAATAAAATGGGATGCAGTGACTGGTGGCAATGAGATGCAGTGGGGAATGAAATGGGATACATTGACTGGTGGAAATAAGATGCAGTGTCTTAGGGAAATGAAATGCAGTGTCTGTGGGAAAGGGGATGCTGGGACTGAGGGTAATGGGATGCAGTGACTGATGGAAATGGAAGCAGTGACTGAGTGAAATGGGCTGCAGTGACGGAGGTATTGGGAAGGAGTGACTGAGTTAATAGGGATGCAGTGCCCGAGCGGGTTTGGGGTGCAGTGACTAAGGGAAATGGGATACAGTGCCCAAGTGAAATGTGACGCACTGACTGAGTGAAATGGGATGCAGTGACTGAGTGGAATGGGATGCAGTGACTGAGTCAAATGGGATGCAGTGACTGAGTGAAATGCGATGCAGTGACTGCGTGAAATGGGATGCAGTGAATGAGTGAAATGAGATGCAGTGACTGAGTGAAATGAGATCCAGTGTGGAATAAAATGGGATGCAGTGACTGGTGGAAATGAGATGCAGTGACTGAGGGAAATGTGATACAGTGACTGAGTGAAATGGGATGCAGTGACTGAGTGGAATGGGATGCAGTGACTGAGGGTAATGGGATGCAGTGACTGATGGAAATGGAAGCAGTGACTGAGTGAAATGGGATGCAGTGACGGAGGTACTGGGAAGGAGTGACTGAGTTAATAGGGATGCAGTCCCTGAGCGGGCTTGGGGTGCACTGACTTAGGGAAATGGGATACAGTGCCTGAGTGAAATGCGACGCACTGACTGAGTGAAATGGGATGCAGTGACTGAGTGAAATGGGATGCAGTGACTGAGTGGAATGGGATGCAGTGACTGAGTGAAATGGGATGCAGTGACAGTGGGAAATGGGATGCAGTGACTGAGTGAAATGGGACGCAGTGACTGAGTGAAATGGGACGCAGTGACTGAGTGAAATGGAATTGCCGTGACTGTGGAAAGGAGATGCAGTGACTGAGGAAATAGGATGCAGTGACTGAGGCAAATGTGATGCACTCACTGAGTGAAATGGTATGCAGTGACTGAGTGGAATGGGCTGCAGTGACTGAGTGGAATGGGATGCAGCGACTGAGTGGAATGGGATGCAGCGACTGAGTGAAATGGGATGCAGTGACTGAGTGAAATGCGATGCAGTGACTGCGTGAAATGAGATGCATTGGGGAATGAAACGGGAAGCAGTGACTGGTGGAAATAAGATGCAGTGTCTTTGGGAAATGAAATGCAGTGTCTATGGGAAATGGGATGCTGGGACTGAGGGTAATGGGATGCAGTGACTGATGGAAATGGAAGCAGTGACTGAGTGAAATGGGATGCAGTGACGGAGGTACTGGGAAGGAGTGACTGAGTTAATAGGGATGCAGTCCCTGAGCGGGCTTGGGGTGCACTGACTTAGGGAAATGGGATACAGTGCCTGAGTGAAATGCGACGCACTGACTGAGTGAAATGGGATGCAGTGACTGAGTGAAATGGGATGCAGTGACTGAGTGAAATGGGATGCAGTGAATGAGTGAAATGAGATGCAGTGACTGAGTGAAATGCGCGCAGTGACTGATAGAAATCGGATACAGTGACTGATGGAACTGGGATGCAGTGACTGACGGAACTGGGATGCGGTGACTTTGTGAACTGGGATGTGGTGACTGTGTGAAGTGGGATGCGGTGACTATGTGAACTGGGATGCAGTGGCTGAGTGAAATGGGATGCAGTGGCTGAGTGAAATGGGATGCAGTGGGGAGTGAAATGGGATGCAGTGACTGGTGGAAATGAGATGCAGTGACTAAGGGAAAGGAAATGCAGTGTCTGTGGGAAATGGGATGCTGCGACTGAGGGTAATGGGATGCAGTGACTGAGGGTAATGGGATGCAGTGACTGACGGAACTGGATGCAGTGACTGAGTGAAATGGGATGCAGTGACTGAGTGAAATGGGACGCAGTGACTGAGTGAAATGTAATTGCCGTGACTGTGGAAAGGAGATGCAGTGACTGAGGAAATAGGATGCAGTGACTGAGGCAAATGTGATGCACTCACTGAGTGAAATGGTATGCAGTGACTGAGTTGAATGGGCTGCAGTGACTGAGGGAAATGGGATGCAGTGACTGGGAAATGGGATGCAGTGACAGTGGGAAATGAGATGCAGTGACTGATGGAAATGGGACGCAGTGACTGAGGTAAATGGGATGCAGTGACTGAGGGAAATGGGATGCAGTGACTGGGAAATGGGATGCAGTGACAGTGGGAAATGAGATGCAGTGACTGATGGAAATGGGACGCAGTGACTGAGTGAAATGGGACGCAGTGACTGAGTGAAATGGAATTGCCGTGACAGTGGAAAGGAGATGCAGTGACTGAGGAAATAGGATGCAGTGACTGAGGCAAATGTGATGCACTCACTGAGTGAAATGGTATGCAGTGACTGAGTTGAATGGGCTGCAGTGACTGAGTGGAATGGGATGCAGTGACTGAGTGGAATGGGATGCAGCGACTGAGTGAAATGGGATGCAGTGACTGAGTGAAATGCGATGCAGTGATTGCGTGAAATGAGATGCATTGGGGAATGAAACGGGAAGCAGTGACTGGTGGAAATAAGATGCAGTGTCTTTGGGAAATGATATGCAGTGTCTGTGGGAAATGGGATGCTGGGACTGAGGGTAATGGGATGCAGTGACTGATGGAAATGGAAGCAGTGACTGAGTGAAATGGGATGCAGTGTCGGAGGTACTGGGAAGGAGTGACTGAGTTAATAGGGATGCAGTGCCCGAGCGGGCTTGGGGTGCAGTGACTTAGGGAAATGGGATACAGTGCCTGAGTGAAATGTGACGCACTGACTGAGTGAAATGGGATGCAGTGACTGAGTGGAATGGGATGCAGTGACTGAGTGCAATGGGATGCAGTGACTGAGTGGAATGGGATGCAGTGACTGAGTGAAATGGGATGCAGTGACTGAGTGAAATGCGATGCAGTGACTGCGTGAAATGCGCGCAGTGACTGATAGAAATCGGATACAGTGACTGATGGAACTGTGATGCAGTGACTGACGGAAATGGGATGCGGTGACTGTGTGAACTGGGATGTGGTGACTGTGTGAACTGGGATGCGGTGACTATGTGAACGGGGATGCAGTGGCTGACTGAAATGGGATGCAATGACTGAGTGAAATGGGATGCAGTGACTGAGTGAAATGGGATGCAGTGACTGAGTGAAATGAGATGCAGTGACTGATGGAAATGGTATGCAGTGTCTGTTTGAAATGGGATCCTGCGACTGAAGTTAATGGGATGCAGTGACTGAGGGTAATGGGATGCAGTGAATGAGTGAAATGGGATGTAGAGACTGAGTGAAATGGGATGTAGAGACTGAGTGAAATGGGATGCAGTGACTGAGGACAATGGGATGCAGTGACTGAGTGGAATGGGATGCAGTGACTGAGGACAATGGGATGCAGTGAATGAGTGAAATGAGATGCAGTGACTGAGTGAAATGCGCGCAGTGACTGATAGAAATCGGATACAGTGACTGATGGAACTGGGATGCAGTGACTGACGGAACTGGGATGCGGTGACTTTGTGAACTGGGATGTGGTGACTGTGTGAAGTGGGATGCGGTGACTATGTGAACTGGGATGCAGTGGCTGAGTGAAATGGGATGCAGTGGGGAGTGAAATGGGATGCAGTGACTGGTGGAAATGAGATGCAGTGACTAAGGGAAAGGAAATGCAGTGTCTGTGGGAAATGGGATGCTGCGACTGAGGGTGATGGGATGCAGTGTCCGGGTAGTGGGATGCAGTGACTGATGGAAATGGATGCAGTGACTGAGTGAAATGGGATGCAGTGACTGAGTGAAATGCGATGCAGTGTCTTAAGGAAAGGAAATGCAGTGTCTGAGGGGTATAGGATGCTGCGACTGAGGGAAATGGGATGGAATGACTGACGGAAATGGGATGCAGTGTCTGAGCGAAATGGGATGCAGTGACTGAGTGAAATGGGATGCAGTGACTGAGGGAAATGGGATGCAGTGACTGAGTGAAATGGGATGCAGTGACTGAGGGAAATGGGATGCAGTGACTGAGGACAATGGGATGCAGTGACTGAGGGCAATGGGATGCAGTGACTGAGGGAAATGGGATGCAGTGTCTGAGGGAAATGGGATGCAGTGACTGGGAAATGGGATGCAGTGACTGTAGGAAATGGGATGCAGTGACTGATGGAAATGGGACGCAGTGACTGAGTGAAATGGGACGCAGTGACGGAGGTACTGGGAAGGAGTGACTGAGTTAATAGGGATGCAGTGCCTGAGCGGGCTTGGGATGCACTGACTTAGGGAAATGGGATACAGTGCCTATGTGAAATGGGATGCACTGACTGAGTGAAATGGGATGCGGTGACTTTGTGAACTGGGATGTGGTGACTGTGTGAACTGGGATGCGGTGACGATGTGAACTGGGATGCAGTGGCTGAGTGAAATGGGATGCAGTGGCTGAGTGAAATGGGATGCAGTGACTGAGTGAAATGGGATGCAGTGACTGAGTGAAATGGGATGCAGTGACTGAGTGAAATGAGATGCAGTGACTGATGGAAATGGTATGCAGTGTCTGTTTGAAATGGGATCCTGCGACTGAAGTTAATGGGATGCAGTGACTGAGGGTAATGGGATGCAGTGAATGAGTGAAATGGGATGTAGAGACTGAGTGAAATGGGATGCAGTGACTGAGGACATTGGGATGCAGTGACTGAGGACAATGGGATGCAGTGACTGAGGGCAATGGGATGCAGTGACTGAGGGAAATGGGATGCAGTGACTGAGGGAAATGGGATGCAGTGACTGGGAAATGGGATGCAGTGACAGTGGGAAATGGGACGCAGTGACTGATGGAAATGGGACGCAGTGACTGAGTGAAATGGGACGCAGTGACTGAGTGAAATGGAATTGCCGTGACTGTGTAAAGGAGATGCAGTGACTGAGGAAATGGGATGCAGTGACTGAGGGAAATGTGATGCAGTGACTGAGGGAAATGGGATGCAGTGACTGAGTGGAATGGGATGCAGTGACTGAGTGAAATGGAATTGCCGTGACTGTGTAAAGGAGATGCAGTGACTGAGGAAATGGGATGCAGTGACTGAGGGAAATGTGATGCAGTGACTGAGGGAAATGGGATGCAGTGACTGAGTGGAATGGGATGCAGTGACTGAGTGAAATCGGATGCAGTGACTGAGTGGAATGTGATGCTGTGACTGAGTGAAATGCCATGCAGTGACTGCGTGAAATGAGATCCAGTGGGGAATAAAATGGGATGCAGTGACTGAGTGGAATGGGATGCAGTGACTGAGTGAAATCGGATGCAGTGACTGAGTGGAATGTGATGCTGTGACTGAGTGAAATGCGATGCAGTGACTGCGTGAAATGAGATCCAGTGGGGAATAAAATGGGATGCAGTGACTGAGGGAAATGTGATGCAGTGACTGAGGGAAATGTGATGCAGTGACTGAGTGAAATGGGATGCAGTGACTGAGTGGAATGGGATGCAGTGACTGAGGGTAATGGGATGCAGTGACTGATGGAAATGGAAGCAGTGACTGAGTGAAATGGGATGCAGTGACGGAGGTACTGGGAAGGAGTGACTGAGTTAATAGGGATGCAGTGCCTGAGCGGGCTTGGGGTGCACTGACTTAGGGAAATGGGATACAGTGCCTGAGTGAAATGCGACGCACTGACTGAGTGAAATGGGATGCAGTGACTGAGTGGAATGGGATGCAGTGACTGAGTGGAATGGGATGCAGTGAATGAGTGGAATGGGATGCAGTGACTGAGTGAAATGGGATGCAGTGACTGATAGAAATCGGATACAGTGACTGATGGAACTGGGATGCAGTGACTGACGGAACTGGGATGCGGTGACTTTGTGAACTGGGATGTGGTGACTGTGTGAAGTGGGATGCGGTGACTATGTGAACTGGGATGCAGTGGCTGAGTGAAATGGGATGCAGTGGCTGAGTGAAATGGGATGCAGTGGGGAGTGAAATGTGATGCAGTGACTGGTGGAAATGAGATGCAGTGACTCAGGGAAAGGAAATGCAGTGTCTGTTTGAAATGGGATGCTGCGACTGAGGGTAATGGGATGCAGTGACTGAGGGTAATGGGATGCAGTGACTGATGGAAATGGATGCAGTGACTGAGTGAAATGGGATGCAGTGACTGAGTGAAATGCGATGCAGTGTCTTAAGGAAAGGAAATGCAGTGTCTGAGCGGTATAGGATGCTGCGACTGAGGGAAATAGGATGGCGTGACCGACGGAAATGGGATGCGGTGTCTGAGCGAAATGGGATGCAGTGACTGAGTGAAATGGGATGCAGTGACTGAGGGAAATGGGATGCAGTGACTGAGGACAATGGGATGCAGTGACTGACGGCAATGGGATGCTGTGACTGATGGAAATTGGACGCAGTGACTGAGTGAAATGGGACACAGTGACTGAGTGAAATATAATTGCCGTGACTGTGGAAAGGAGATGCAGTGACTGAGGAAATGGCATGCAGTGACTGAGGGAAATGGGATGCAGTGACTGAGGGAAATGGGATGCTGTGACTGGGAAATGGGATGCAGTGACAGTGGGAAATGGGATGCAGTGACTGATGGAAATGGGATGCAGTGACTGAGGGAAATGGGATGCAGTGACTGGGAAATGGGATGCAGTGACAGTGGGAAATGGGACGCAGTGACTGATGGAAATGGGATGCAGTGACTGAGTGAAATGGGACACAGTGACTGAGTGAAATGGAATTGCCGTGACTGTGGAAAGGAGATGCAGTGACTGAGGAAATGGGATGCAGTGACTGAGGGAAATGTGATGCAGTGACTGAGTGGAATGGGATGCAGTGACTGAGTGGAATGGGATGCAGTGACTGAGTGAAATGGGATGCAGTGACTGAGTGAAATGAGATGCAGTGACTGATGGAAATGGTATGCAGTGTCTGTTTGAAATGGGATCCTGCGACTGAAGTTAATGGGATGCAGTGACTGAGGGTAATGGGATGCAGTGAATGAGTGAAATGGGATGTAGAGACTGAGTGAAATGGGATGCAGTGACTGAGGACATTGGGATGCAGTGACTGAGGACAATGGGATGCAGTGACTGAGGGCAATGGGATGCAGTGACTGAGGGAAATGGGATGCAGTGACTGGGAAATGGGATGCAGTGACAGTGGGAAATGGGACGCAGTGACTGATGGAAATGGGACGCAGTGACTGAGTGAAATGGGACGCAGTGACTGAGTGAAATGGAATTGCCGTGACTGTGTAAAGGAGATGCAGTGACTGAGGAAATGGGATGCAGTGACTGAGGGAAATGTGATGCAGTGACTGAGGGAAATGGGATGCAGTGACTGAGTGGAATGGGATGCAGTGACTGAGTGAAATCGGATGCAGTGACTGAGTGGAATGTGATGCTGTGACTGAGTGAAATGCCATGCAGTGACTGCGTGAAATGAGATCCAGTGGGGAATAAAATGGGATGCAGTGACTGAGTGGAATGGGATGCAGTGACTGAGTGAAATCGGATGCAGTGACTGAGTGGAATGTGATGCTGTGACTGAGTGAAATGCGATGCAGTGACTGCGTGAAATGAGATCCAGTGGGGAATAAAATGGGATGCAGTGACTGAGGGAAATGTGATGCAGTGACTGAGGGAAATGTGATGCAGTGACTGAGTGAAATGGGATGCAGTGACTGAGTAGAATGGGATGCAGTGACTGAGGTTAATGGGATGCAGTGACTGATGGAAATGGAAGCAGTGACTGAGTGAAATGGGATGCAGTGACGGAGGTACTGGGAAGGAGTGACTGAGTTAATAGGGATGCAGTCCCTGAGCGGGCTTGGGGTGCACTGACTTAGGGAAATGGGATACAGTGCCTGAGTGAAATGCGACGCACTGACTGAGTGAAATGGGATGCAGTGACTGAGTGGAATGGGATGCAGTGACTGAGTGGAATGGGATGCAGTGACTGAGTGGAATGGGATGCAATGACTGAGTGAAATGGGATGCAGTGACTGAGTGAAATGGGATGCAGTGACTGAGTGAAATGAGATGCAGTGACTGATGGAAATGGTATGCAGTGTCTGTTTGAAATGGGATCCTGCGACTGAAGTTAATGGGATGCAGTGACTGAGGGTAATGGGATGCAGTGAATGAGTGAAATGGGATGTAGAGACTGAGTGAAATGGGATGTAGAGACTGAGTGAAATGGGATGCAGTGACTGAGGACAATGGGATGCAGTGACTGAGTGGAATGGGATGCAGTGACTGAGGACAATGGGATGCAGTGAATGAGTGAAATGAGATGCAGTGACTGAGTGAAATGCGCGCAGTGACTGATAGAAATCGGATACAGTGACTGATGGAACTGGGATGCAGTGACTGACGGAACTGGGATGCGGTGACTTTGTGAACTGGGATGTGGTGACTGTGTGAAGTGGGATGCGGTGACTATGTGAACTGGGATGCAGTGGCTGAGTGAAATGGGATGCAGTGGGGAGTGAAATGGGATGCAGTGACTGGTGGAAATGAGATGCAGTGACTAAGGGAAAGGAAATGCAGTGTCTGTGGGAAATGGGATGCTGCGACTGAGGGTGATGGGATGCAGTGTCCGGGTAGTGGGATGCAGTGACTGATGGAAATGGATGCAGTGACTGAGTGAAATGGGATGCAGTGACTGAGTGAAATGCGATGCAGTGTCTTAAGGAAAGGAAATGCAGTGTCTGAGGGGTATAGGATGCTGCGACTGAGGGAAATGGGATGGAATGACTGACGGAAATGGGATGCAGTGTCTGAGCGAAATGGGATGCAGTGACTGAGTGAAATGGGATGCAGTGACTGAGGGAAATGGGATGCAGTGACTGAGTGAAATGGGATGCAGTGACTGAGGGCAATGGGATGCAGTGTCTGAGGGAAATGGGATGCAGTGACTGGGAAATGGGATGCAGTGACTGCAGGAAATGGGATGCAGTGACTGAGTGAAATGAGATGCAGTGACGGAGGTACTGGGAAGGAGTGACTGAGTTAATAGGGATGCAGTGCCTGAGCGGGCTTGGGATGCACTGACTTAGGGAAATGGGATACAGTGCCTATGTGAAATGGGATGCACTGACTGAGTGAAATGGGATGCGGTGACTTTGTCAACTGGGATGTGGTGACTGTCTGAACTGGGATGCGGTGACGATGTGAACTGGGATGCAGTGGCTGAGTGAAATGGGATGCAGTGGCTGAGTGAAATGGGATGCAGTGACTGAGTGAAATGGGATGCAGTGACTGAGTGAAATGAGATGCAGTGACTGATGGAAATGGTATGCAGTGTCTGTTTGAAATGGGATCCTGCGACTGAAGTTAATGGGATGCAGTGACTGAGGGTAATGGGATGCAGTGAATGAGTGAAATGGGATGTAGAGACTGAGTGAAATGGGATGCAGTGACTGAGGACATTGGGATGCAGTGACTGAGGACAATGGGATGCAGTGACTGAGGGCAATGGGATGCAGTGACTGAGGGAAATGGGATGCAGTGACTGAGTGGAATGGGATGCAGTGACTGAGTGGAATGGGATGCAATGACTGAGTGAAATGGGATGCAGTGACTGAGTGAAATGGGATGCAGTGACTGAGTGAAATGAGATGCAGTGACTGATGGAAATGGTATGCAGTGTCTGTTTGAAGTGGGATCCTGCGACTGAAGTTAATGGGATGCAGTGACTGAGGGTAATGGGATGCAGTGAATGAGTGAAATGGGATGTAGAGACTGAGTGAAATGGGATGTAGAGACTGAGTGAAATGGGATGCAGTGACTGAGGACAATGGGATGCAGTGACTGAGTGGAATGGGATGCAGTGACTGAGGACAATGGGATGCAGTGAATGAGTGAAATGAGATGCAGTGACTGAGTGAAATGCGCGCAGTGACTGATAGAAATCGGATACAGTGACTGATGGAACTGGGATGCAGTGACTGACGGAACTGGGATGCGGTGACTTTGTGAACTGGGATGTGGTGACTGTGTGAAGTGGGATGCGGTGACTATGTGAACTGGGATGCAGTGGCTGAGTGAAATGGGATGCAGTGGGGAGTGAAATGGGATGCAGTGACTGGTGGAAATGAGATGCAGTGACTAAGGGAAAGGAAATGCAGTGTCTGTGGGAAATGGGATGCTGCGACTGAGGGTGATGGGATGCAGTGTCCGGGTAGTGGGATGCAGTGACTGATGGAAATGGATGCAGTGACTGAGTGAAATGGGATGCAGTGACTGAGTGAAATGCGATGCAGTGTCTTAAGGAAAGGAAATGCAGTGTCTGAGGGGTATAGGATGCTGCGACTGAGGGAAATGGGATGGAATGACTGACGGAAATGGGATGCAGTGTCTGAGCGAAATGGGATGCAGTGACTGAGTGAAATGGGATGCAGTGACTGAGTGAAATGGGATGCAGTGACTGAGGGAAATGGGATGCAGTGACTGAGGACAATGGGATGCAGTGACTGAGGGCAATGGGATGCAGTGACTGAGGGCAATGGGATGCAGTGTCTGAGGGAAATGGGATGCAGTGACTGGGAAATGGGATGCAGTGACTGCAGGAAATGGGATGCAGTGACTGATGGAAATGGGACGCAGTGACTGAGTGAAATGGGACGCAGTGACGGAGGTACTGGGAAGGAGTGACTGAGTTAATAGGGATGCAGTGCCTGAGCGGGCTTGGGATGCACTGACTTAGGGAAATGGGATACAGTGCCTATGTGAAATGGGATGCACTGACTGAGTGAAATGGGATGCGGTGACTTTGTGAACTGGGATGTGGTGACTGTGTGAACTGGGATGCGGTGACGATGTGAACTGGGATGCAGTGGCTGAGTGAAATGGGATGCAGTGGCTGAGTGAAATGGGATGCAGTGACTGAGTGAAATGGGATGCAGTGACTGAGTGAAATGGGATGCAGTGACTGAGTGAAATGAGATGCAGTGACTGATGGAAATGGTATGCAGTGTCTGTTTGAAATGGGATCCTGCGACTGAAGTTAATGGGATGCAGTGACTGAGGGTAATGGGATGCAGTGAATGAGTGAAATGGGATGTAGAGACTGAGTGAAATGGGATGCAGTGACTGAGGACATTGGGATGCAGTGACTGAGGACAATGGGATGCAGTGACTGAGGGAAATGGGATGCAGTGACTGAGGGAAATGGGATGCAGTGACTGGGAAATGGGATGCAGTGACAGTGGGAAATGGGACGCAGTGACTGATGGAAATGGGACGCAGTGACGGAGTGAAATGGGACGCAGTGACTGAGTGAAATGGAATTGCCGTGACTGTGTAAAGGAGATGCAGTGACTAAGGAAATGGGATGCAGTGACTGAGGGAAATGTGATGCAGTGACTGAGGGAAATGGGATGCAGTGACTGAGTGGAATGGGATGCAGTGACTGAGTGAAATGGAATTGCCGTGACTGTGTAAAGGAGATGCAGTGACTGAGGAAATGGGATGCAGTGACTGAAGGAAATGTGATGCAGTGACTGAGGGAAATGGGATGCAGTGACTGAGTGGAATGGGATGCAGTGACTGAGTGAAATCGGATGCAGTGACTGAGTGGAATGTGATGCTGTGACTGAGTGAAATGCCATGCAGTGACTGCGTGAAATGAGATCCAGTGGGGAATAAAATGGGATGCAGTGACTGAGTGGAATGGGATGCAGTGACTGAGTGAAATCGGATGCAGTGACTGAGTGGAATGTGATGCTGTGACTGAGTGAAATGCGATGCAGTGACTGCGTGAAATGAGATCCAGTGGGGAATAAAATGGGATGCAGTGACTGAGGGAAATGTGATGCAGTGACTGAGGGAAATGTGATGCAGTGACTGAGTGAAATGGGATGCAGTGACTGAGTGGAATGGGATGCAGTGACTGAGGGTAATGGGATGCAGTGACTGATGGAAATGGAAGCAGTGACTGAGTGAAATGGGATGCAGTGACGGAGGTACTGGGAAGGAGTGACTGAGTTAATAGGGATGCAGTGCCTGAGCGGGCTTGGGGTGCACTGACTTAGGGAAATGGGATACAGTGCCTGAGTGAAATGCGACGCACTGACTGAGTGAAATGGGATGCAGTGACTGAGTGGAATGGGATGCAGTGACTGAGTGGAATGGGATGCAGTGACTGAGTGGAATGGGATGCAGTGAATGAGTGGAATGGGATGCAGTGACTGAGTGAAATGGGATGCAGTGAATGAGTGAAATGAGATGCAGTGACTGAGTGAAATGCGCGCAGTGACTGATAGAAATCGGATACAGTGACTGATGGAACTGGGATGCAGTGACTGACGGAACTGGGATGCGGTGACTTTGTGAACTGGGATGTGGTGACTGTGTGAAGTGGGATGCGGTGACTATGTGAACTGGGATGCAGTGGCTGAGTGAAATGGGATGCAGTGGCTGAGTGAAATGGGATGCAGTGGGGAGTGAAATGTGATGCAGTGACTGGTGGAAATGAGATGCAGTGACTCAGGGAAAGGAAATGCAGTGTCTGTTTGAAATGGGATGCTGCGACTGAGGGTAATGGGATGCAGTGACTGAGGGTAATGGGATGCAGTGACTGATGGAAATGGATGCAGTGACTGAGTGAAATGGGATGCAGTGACTGAGTGAAATGCGATGCAGTGACTGAGTGAAATATAATTGCCGTGACTGTGGAAAGGAGATGCTGCGACTGAGGGAAATGGGATGGCGTGACCGACGGAAATGGGATGCAGTGTCTGAGCGAAATGGGATGCAGTGACTGAGTGAAATGGGATGCTGTGACTGATGGAAATTGGACGCAGTGACTGAGTGAAATGGGACGCAGTGACTGAGTGAAATATAATTGCCGTGACTGTGGAAAGGAGATGCAGTGACTGAGGAAATGGCATGCAGTGACTGAGGGAAATGGGATGCAGTGACTGAGGGAAATGGGATGCTGTGACTGGGAAATGGGATGCAGTGACAGTGGGAAATGGGATGCAGTGACTGATGGAAATGGGATGCAGTGACTGAGGGAAATGGGATGCAGTGACTGGGAAATGGGATGCAGTGACAGTGGGAAATGGGACGCAGTGACTGATGGAAATGGGATGCAGTGACTGAGTGAAATGGGACACAGTGACTGAGTGAAATGGAATTGCCGTGACTGTGGAAAGGAGATGCAGTGACTGAGGAAATGGGATGCAGTGACTGAGGGAAATGTGATGCAGTGACTGAGTGGAATGGGATGCAGTGACTGAGTGGAATGGGATGCAGTGACTGAGTGAAATGGGATGCAGTGACTGAGTGGAATGTGATGCTGTGACTGAGTGAAATGCGATGCAGTGACTGCGTGAAATGAGATCCAGTGGGGAATAAAGTGGGATGCAGTGACTGGTGAAAATGAGATGCAGTGACTAAGGGAAAGGAAATGCAGTGTCTGTGGGAAATGGGATGCTGTGACTGAGGGTGATGGGATGCAGTGACTGAGGGTAATGGGATGCAGTGACTGATGGAAGTGGCTGCAGTGACTGAGTGAAATGGGATGCAGTGACTGAGTGAAATGCGATGCAGTGTCTTAAGGAAAGGAAATGCAGTGTCTGAGGGGTATAGGATGCTGCGACTGAGGGAAATGGGATGTAGTGACTGACGGAAATGGGATGCAGTGTCTGAGGGAAATGGGACGCAGTGTCAGAGTGAAATGGGATGCAGTGACTGAGGGAAATGGGATGCAGTATTTGTAGCAAGGAGGATGCAATCACTGAGTGAAATGCGATGCAAAGACTGAGGGAAAGGAGATGCTCTGACTATGGGAAATGGGATGCAGTGAGTGTGGGAAATGGAATGCATCGTCTGTGAGATACGGGAAACAGTGACTGATGGGAATGTGATGCAGTGACTGTGGTGAAGGAGATGCAGTGATTGAGTGAAATGGGATGCAGTGACTGAGTGAAATGTGATGCAGTGACTGCTTGAAATGGGATGCAGTGACTGAGGGAAATGTGATACAGTGACTGAGTGAAATCGGATGCAGTGACTGACGGAAATGTGATTTCGTCACTGAGTGAAATTGGATGCAGTTGCTCAGTGAAACGGGATGCATCACTGAGTGCAATGGGATGCAGTGACTGGGTGAAATGGGATGCAGTGACTGAGTGAAATCGGATGCAGTGACTGAGGGAAATGGGATGCAGTGACTGATGGAAATGGGATGCAGTGACTGAGTGAAATGGGACACAGTGACTGAGTGAAATGGAATTGCCGTGACTGTGGAAAGGAGATGCAGTGACTGAGGAAATGGGATGCAGTGACTGAGGGAAATGTGATGCAGTGACTGAGTGGAATGGGATGCAGTGACTGAGTGGAATGTGATGCTGTGACTGAGTGAAATGCGATGCAGTGACTGCGTGAAATGAGATCCAGTGGGGAATAAAATGGGATGCAGTGACTGGTGAAAATGAGATGCAGTGACTAAGGGAAAGGAAATGCAGTGTCTGTGGGAAATGAGGTGCTGTGACTGAGGGTGATGGGATGCAGTGACTGAGGGTAATGGGATGCAGTGACTGATGGAAATGGCTGCAGTGACTGAGTGAAATGGGATGCAGTGACTGAGTGAAATGCGATGCAGTGTCTTAAGGAAAGGAAATGCAGTGTCTGAGGGGTATAGGATGCTGCGACTGAGGGATGCAGTGAGTGTGGGAAATGGAATGCATCGTCTGTGAGATACGGGAAACAGTGACTGATGGGAATGTGATGCAGTGACTGTGGTGAAGGAGATGCAGTGATTGAGTGAAATGGGATGCAGTGACTGCTTGAAATGGGATGCAGTGACTGAGTGAAATGGGACGCAGTGACGGAGGTACTGGGAAGGAGTGACTGAGTTAATAGGGAAATAGAGTGAAATGGGATGCGGTGACTTTGTGAACTGGGATGTGGTGACTGTGTGAACTGGGATGCGGTGACGATGTGAACTGGGATGCAGTGGCTGAGTGAAATGGGATGCAGTGGCTGAGTGAAATGGGATGCAGTGACTGAGTGAAATGGGATGCAGTGACTGAGTGAAATGGGATGCAGTGACTGAGTGAAATGAGATGCAGTGACTGATGGAAATGGTATGCAGTGTCTGTTTGAAATGGGATCCTGCGACTGAAGTTAATGGGATGCAGTGACTGAGGGTAATGGGATGCAGTGAATGAGTGAAATGGGATGTAGAGACTGAGTGAAATGGGATGCAGTGACTGAGGACATTGGGATGCAGTGACTGAGGACAATGGGATGCAGTGACTGACGGCAATGGGATGCAGTGACTGAGGGAAATGGGATGCAGTGACTGAGGGAAATGGGATGCAGTGACTGGGAAATGGGATGCAGTGACAGTGGGAAATGGGATGCAGTGACAGTGGGAAATGGGACGCAGTGACTGATGGAAATGGGACGCAGTGACTGAGTGAAATGGGACGCAGTGACTGAGTGAAATGGAATTGCCGTGACTGTGTAAAGGAGATGCAGTGACTGAGGAAATGGGATGCAGTGACTGAGGGAAATGTGATGCAGTGACTGAGGGAAATGGGATGCAGTGACTGAGTGGAATGGGATGCAGTGACTGAGTGAAATGGAATTGCCGTGACTGTGTAAAGGAGATGCAGTGACTGAGGAAATGGGATGCAGTGACTGAGGGAAATGTGATGCAGTGACTGAGGGAAATGGGATGCAGTGACTGAGTGGAATGGGATGCAGTGACTGAGTGAAATCGGATGCAGTGACTGAGTGGAATGTGATGCTGTGACTGAGTGAAATGCCATGCAGTGACTGCGTGAAATGAGATCCAGTGGGGAATAAAATGGGATGCAGTGACTGAGTGGAATGGGATGCAGTGACTGAGTGAAATCGGATGCAGTGACTGAGTGGAATGTGATGCTGTGACTGAGTGAAATGCGATGCAGTGACTGCGTGAAATGAGATCCAGTGGGGAATAAAATGGGATGCAGTGACTGAGGGAAATGTGATGCAGTGACTGAGGGAAATGTGATGCAGTGACTGAGTGAAATGGGATGCAGTGACTGAGGGTAATGGGATGCAGTGACTGATGGAAATGGAAGCAGTGACTGAGTGAAATGGGATGCAGTGACGGAGGTACTGGGAAGGAGTGACTGAGTTAATAGGGATGCAGTCCCTGAGCGGGCTTGGGGTGCACTGACTTAGGGAAATGGGATACAGTGCCTGAGTGAAATGCGACGCACTGACTGAGTGAAATGGGATGCAGTGACTGAGTGGAATGGGATGCAGTGACTGAGTGGAATGGGATGCAATGACTGAGTGAAATGGGATGCAGTGACTGAGTGAAATGGGATGCAGTGACTGAGTGAAATGAGATGCAGTGACTGGTGAAAATGAGATGCAGTGACTAAGGGAAAGGAAATGCAGTGTCTGTGGGAAATGGGATGCTGTGACTGAGGGTGATGGGATGCAGTGACTGAGGGTAATGGGATGCAGTGACTGATGGAAATGGCTGCAGTGACTGAGTGAAATGGGATGCAGTGACTGAGTGAAATGCGATGCAGTGTCTTAAGGAAAGGAAATGCAGTGTCTGAGGGGTAGAGGATGCTGCGACTGAGGGAAATGGGATGGAATGACTGACGGAAATGGGATGCAGTGTCTGAGCGAAATGTGATGCAGTGACTGAGTGAAATGGGATGCAGTGACTGAGTGAAATGGGATGCAGTGACTGAGGGAAATGGGATGCAGTGACTGAGGACAATGGGATGCAGTGACTGAGGGCAATGGGATGCAGTGACTGAGGGAAATGGGATGCAGTGTCTGAGGGAAATGGGATGCAGTGACTGGGAAATGGGATGCAGTGACTGTAGGAAATGGGATGCAGTGACTGATGGAAATGGGACGCAGTGACTGAGTGAAATGGGACGCAGTGACGGAGGTACTGGGAAGGAGTGACTGAGTTAATAGGGATGCAGTGCCTGAGCGGGCTTGGGATGCACTGACTTAGGGAAATGGGATACAGTGCCTATGTGAAATGGGATGCACTGACTGAGTGAAATGGGATGCGGTGACTTTGTGAACTGGGATGTGGTGACTGTGTGAACTGGGATGCGGTGACGATGTGAACTGGGATGCAGTGGCTGAGTGAAATGGGATGCAGTGGCTGAGTGAAATGGGATGCAGTGACTGAGTGAAATGGGATGCAGTGACTGAGTGAAATGGGATGCAGTGACTGAGTGAAATGAGATGCAGTGACTGATGGAAATGGTATGCAGTGTCTGTTTGAAATGGGATCCTGCGACTGAAGTTAATGGGATGCAGTGACTGAGGGTAATGGGATGCAGTGAATGAGTGAAATGGGATGTAGAGACTGAGTGAAATGGGATGCAGTGACTGAGGACATTGGGATGCAGTGACTGAGGACAATGGGATGCAGTGACTGACGGCAATGGGATGCAGTGACTGAGGGAAATGGGATGCAGTGACTGAGGGAAATGGGATGCAGTGACTGGGAAATGGGATGCAGTGACAGTGGGAAATGGGATGCAGTGACAGTGGGAAATGGGACGCAGTGACTGATGGAAATGGGACGCAGTGACTGAGTGAAATGGGACGCAGTGACTGAGTGAAATGGAATTGCCGTGACTGTGTAAAGGAGATGCAGTGACTGAGGAAATGGGATGCAGTGACTGAGGGAAATGTGATGCAGTGACTGAGGGAAATGGGATGCAGTGACTGAGTGGAATGGGATGCAGTGACTGAGTGAAATGGAATTGCCGTGACTGTGTAAAGGAGATGCAGTGACTGAGGAAATGGGATGCAGTGACTGAGGGAAATGTGATGCAGTGACTGAGGGAAATGGGATGCAGTGACTGAGTGGAATGGGATGCAGTGACTGAGTGAAATCGGATGCAGTGACTGAGTGGAATGTGATGCTGTGACTGAGTGAAATGCCATGCAGTGACTGCGTGAAATGAGATCCAGTGGGGAATAAAATGGGATGCAGTGACTGGGAAATGGGATGCAGTGACAGTGGGAAATGGGATGCAGTGACTGAGGCAAATGTGATGCACTCACTGAGTGGAATGGGATGCAGTGACTGAGTGAAATCGGATGCAGTGACTGAGTGGAATGTGATGCTGTGACTGAGTGAAATGCCATGCAGTGACTGCGTGAAATGAGATCCAGTGGGGAATAAAATGGGATGCAGTGACTGAGTGGAATGGGATGCAGTGACTGAGTGAAATCGGATGCAGTGACTGAGTGGAATGTGATGCTGTGACTGAGTGAAATGCGATGCAGTGACTGCGTGAAATGAGATCCAGTGGGGAATAAAATGGGATGCAGTGACTGAGGGAAATGTGATGCAGTGACTGAGGGAAATGTGATGCAGTGACTGAGTGAAATGGGATGCAGTGACTGAGGGTAATGGGATGCAGTGACTGATGGAAATGGAAGCAGTGACTGAGTGAAATGGGATGCAGTGACGGAGGTACTGGGAAGGAGTGACTGAGTTAATAGGGATGCAGTCCCTGAGCGGGCTTGGGGTGCACTGACTTAGGGAAATGGGATACAGTGCCTGAGTGAAATGCGACGCACTGACTGAGTGAAATGGGATGCAGTGACTGAGTGGAATGGGATGCAGTGACTGAGTGGAATGGGATGCAATGACTGAGTGAAATGGGATGCAGTGACTGAGTGAAATGGGATGCAGTGACTGAGTGAAATGAGATGCAGTGACTGGTGAAAATGAGATGCAGTGACTAAGGGAAAGGAAATGCAGTGTCTGTGGGAAATGGGATGCTGTGACTGAGGGTGATGGGATGCAGTGACTGAGGGTAATGGGATGCAGTGACTGATGGAAATGGCTGCAGTGACTGAGTGAAATGGGATGCAGTGACTGAGTGAAATGCGATGCAGTGTCTTAAGGAAAGGAAATGCAGTGTCTGAGGGGTAGAGGATGCTGCGACTGAGGGAAATGGGATGGAATGACTGACGGAAATGGGATGCAGTGTCTGAGCGAAATGTGATGCAGTGACTGAGTGAAATGGGATGCAGTGACTGAGTGAAATGGGATGCAGTGACTGAGGGAAATGGGATGCAGTGACTGAGGACAATGGGATGCAGTGACTGAGGGCAATGGGATGCAGTGACTGAGGGAAATGGGATGCAGTGTCTGAGGGAAATGGGATGCAGTGACTGGGAAATGGGATGCAGTGACTGTAGGAAATGGGATGCAGTGACTGATGGAAATGGGACGCAGTGACTGAGTGAAATGGGACGCAGTGACGGAGGTACTGGGAAGGAGTGACTGAGTTAATAGGGATGCAGTGCCTGAGCGGGCTTGGGATGCACTGACTTAGGGAAATGGGATACAGTGCCTATGTGAAATGGGATGCACTGACTGAGTGAAATGGGATGCGGTGACTTTGTGAACTGGGATGTGGTGACTGTGTGAACTGGGATGCGGTGACGATGTGAACTGGGATGCAGTGGCTGAGTGAAATGGGATGCAGTGGCTGAGTGAAATGGGATGCAGTGACTGAGTGAAATGGGATGCAGTGACTGAGTGAAATGGGATGCAGTGACTGAGTGAAATGAGATGCAGTGACTGATGGAAATGGTATGCAGTGTCTGTTTGAAATGGGATCCTGCGACTGAAGTTAATGGGATGCAGTGACTGAGGGTAATGGGATGCAGTGAATGAGTGAAATGGGATGTAGAGACTGAGTGAAATGGGATGCAGTGACTGAGGACATTGGGATGCAGTGACTGAGGACAATGGGATGCAGTGACTGACGGCAATGGGATGCAGTGACTGAGGGAAATGGGATGCAGTGACTGAGGGAAATGGGATGCAGTGACTGGGAAATGGGATGCAGTGACAGTGGGAAATGGGATGCAGTGACAGTGGGAAATGGGACGCAGTGACTGATGGAAATGGGACGCAGTGACTGAGTGAAATGGGACGCAGTGACTGAGTGAAATGGAATTGCCGTGACTGTGTAAAGGAGATGCAGTGACTGAGGAAATGGGATGCAGTGACTGAGGGAAATGTGATGCAGTGACTGAGGGAAATGGGATGCAGTGACTGAGTGGAATGGGATGCAGTGACTGAGTGAAATGGAATTGCCGTGACTGTGTAAAGGAGATGCAGTGACTGAGGAAATGGGATGCAGTGACTGAGGGAAATGTGATGCAGTGACTGAGGGAAATGGGATGCAGTGACTGAGTGGAATGGGATGCAGTGACTGAGTGAAATCGGATGCAGTGACTGAGTGGAATGTGATGCTGTGACTGAGTGAAATGCCATGCAGTGACTGCGTGAAATGAGATCCAGTGGGGAATAAAATGGGATGCAGTGACTGAGTGGAATGGGATGCAGTGACTGAGTGAAATCGGATGCAGTGACTGAGTGGAATGTGATGCTGTGACTGAGTGAAATGCGATGCAGTGACTGCGTGAAATGAGATCCAGTGGGGAATAAAATGGGATGCAGTGACTGAGGGAAATGTGATGCAGTGACTGAGGGAAATGTGATGCAGTGACTGAGTGAAATGGGATGCAGTGACTGAGGGTAATGGGATGCAGTGACTGATGGAAATGGAAGCAGTGACTGAGTGAAATGGGATGCAGTGACGGAGGTACTGGGAAGGAGTGACTGAGTTAATAGGGATGCAGTCCCTGAGCGGGCTTGGGGTGCACTGACTTAGGGAAATGGGATACAGTGCCTGAGTGAAATGCGACGCACTGACTGAGTGAAATGGGATGCAGTGACTGAGTGGAATGGGATGCAGTGACTGAGTGGAATGGGATGCAATGACTGAGTGAAATGGGATGCAGTGACTGAGTGAAATGGGATGCAGTGACTGAGTGAAATGAGATGCAGTGACTGGTGAAAATGAGATGCAGTGACTAAGGGAAAGGAAATGCAGTGTCTGTGGGAAATGGGATGCTGTGACTGAGGGTGATGGGATGCAGTGACTGAGGGTAATGGGATGCAGTGACTGATGGAAATGGCTGCAGTGACTGAGTGAAATGGGATGCAGTGACTGAGTGAAATGCGATGCAGTGTCTTAAGGAAAGGAAATGCAGTGTCTGAGGGGTAGAGGATGCTGCGACTGAGGGAAATGGGATGGAATGACTGACGGAAATGGGATGCAGTGTCTGAGCGAAATGTGATGCAGTGACTGAGTGAAATGGGATGCAGTGACTGAGTGAAATGGGATGCAGTGACTGAGGGAAATGGGATGCAGTGACTGAGGACAATGGGATGCAGTGACTGAGGGCAATGGGATGCAGTGACTGAGGGAAATGGGATGCAGTGTCTGAGGGAAATGGGATGCAGTGACTGGGAAATGGGATGCAGTGACTGTAGGAAATGGGATGCAGTGACTGATGGAAATGGGACGCAGTGACTGAGTGAAATGGGACGCAGTGACGGAGGTACTGGGAAGGAGTGACTGAGTTAATAGGGATGCAGTGCCTGAGCGGGCTTGGGATGCACTGACTTAGGGAAATGGGATACAGTGCCTATGTGAAATGGGATGCACTGACTGAGTGAAATGGGATGCGGTGACTTTGTGAACTGGGATGTGGTGACTGTGTGAACTGGGATGCGGTGACGATGTGAACTGGGATGCAGTGGCTGAGTGAAATGGGATGCAGTGGCTGAGTGAAATGGGATGCAGTGACTGAGTGAAATGGGATGCAGTGACTGAGTGAAATGGGATGCAGTGACTGAGTGAAATGAGATGCAGTGACTGATGGAAATGGTATGCAGTGTCTGTTTGAAATGGGATCCTGCGACTGAAGTTAATGGGATGCAGTGACTGAGGGTAATGGGATGCAGTGAATGAGTGAAATGGGATGTAGAGACTGAGTGAAATGGGATGCAGTGACTGAGGACATTGGGATGCAGTGACTGAGGACAATGGGATGCAGTGACTGAGGGCAATGGGATGCAGTGACTGAGGGAAATGGGATGCAGTGACTGAGTGAAATGGGATGCAGTGACTGAGGGCAATGGGATGCAGTGACTGAGTGAAATGGGATGCAGTGACTGAGGGTAATGGGATGCAGTGACTGATGGAAATGGAAGCAGTGACTGAGTGAAATGGGATGCAGTGACGGAGGTACTGGGAAGGAGTGACTGAGTTAATAGGGATGCAGTCCCTGAGCGGGCTTGGGGTGCACTGACTTAGGGAAATGGGATACAGTGCCTGAGTGAAATGCGACGCACTGACTGAGTGAAATGGGATGCAGTGACTGAGTGGAATGGGATGCAGTGACTGAGTGGAATGGGATGCAGTGACTGAGTGGAATGGGATGCAATGACTGAGTGAAATGGGATGCAGTGACTGAGTGAAATGGGATGCAGTGACTGAGTGAAATGAGATGCAGTGACTGGTGAAAATGAGATGCAGTGACTAAGGGAAAGGAAATGCAGTGTCTGTGGGAAATGGGATGCTGTGACTGAGGGTGATGGGATGCAGTGACTGAGGGTAATGGGATGCAGTGACTGATGGAAATGGCTGCAGTGACTGAGTGAAATGGGATGCAGTGACTGAGTGAAATGCGATGCAGTGTCTTAAGGAAAGGAAATGCAGTGTCTGAGGGGTAGAGGATGCTGCGACTGAGGGAAATGGGATGGAATGACTGACGGAAATGGGATGCAGTGTCTGAGCGAAATGTGATGCAGTGACTGAGTGAAATGGGATGCAGTGACTGAGTGAAATGGGATGCAGTGACTGAGGGAAATGGGATGCAGTGACTGAGGACAATGGGATGCAGTGACTGAGGACAATGGGATGCAGTGACTGAGGGCAATGGGATGCAGTGACTGAGGGAAATGGGATGCAGTGACTGATGGAAATGGGACGCAGTGACTGAGTGAAATGGGACGCAGTGACGGAGGTACTGGGAAGGAGTGACTGAGTTAATAGGGATGCAGTGCCTGAGCGGGCTTGGGATGCACTGACTTAGGGAAATGGGATACAGTGCCTATGTGAAATGGGATGCACTGACTGAGTGAAATGGGATGCGGTGACTTTGTGAACTGGGATGTGGTGACTGTGTGAACTGGGATGCGGTGACGATGTGAACTGGGATGCAGTGGCTGAGTGAAATGGGATGCAGTGGCTGAGTGAAATGGGATGCAGTGACTGAGTGAAATGGGATGCAGTGACTGAGTGAAATGGGATGCAGTGACTGAGTGAAATGAGATGCAGTGACTGATGGAAATGGTATGCAGTGTCTGTTTGAAATGGGATCCTGCGACTGAAGTTAATGGGATGCAGTGACTGAGGGTAATGGGATGCAGTGAATGAGTGAAATGGGATGTAGAGACTGAGTGAAATGGGATGCAGTGACTGAGGACATTGGGATGCAGTGACTGAGGACAATGGGATGCAGTGACTGAGGGCAATGGGATGCAGTGACTGAGGGAAATGGGATGCAGTGACTGAGGGAAATGGGATGCAGTGACTGGGAAATGGGATGCAGTGACAGTGGGAAATGGGACGCAGTGACTGATGGAAATGGGACGCAGTGACTGAGTGAAATGGGACGCAGTGACTGAGTGAAATGGAATTGCCGTGACTGTGTAAAGGAGATGCAGTGACTGAGGAAATGGGATGCAGTGACTGAGGGAAATGTGATGCAGTGACTGAGGGAAATGGGATGCAGTGACTGAGTGGAATGGGATGCAGTGACTGAGTGAAATGGAATTGCCGTGACTGTGTAAAGGAGATGCAGTGACTGAGGAAATGGGATGCAGTGACTGAGGGAAATGTGATGCAGTGACTGAGGGAACTGGGATGCAGTGACTGAGTGGAATGGGATGCAGTGACTGAGTGAAATCGGATGCAGTGACTGAGTGGAATGTGACGCTGTGACTGAGTGAAATGCCATGCAGTGACTGCGTGAAATGAGATCCAGTGGGGAATAAAATGGGATGCAGTGACTGAGTGGAATGGGATGCAGTGACTGAGTGAAATCGGATGCAGTGACTGAGTGGAATGTGATGCTGTGACTGAGTGAAATGCGATGCAGTGACTGCGTGAAATGAGATCCAGTGGGGAATAAAATGGGATGCAGTGACTGAGGGAAATGTGATGCAGTGACTGAGGGAAATGTGATGCAGTGACTGAGTGAAATGGGATGCAGTGACTGAGTGGAATGGGATGCAGTGACTGAGGGTAATGGGATGCAGTGACTGATGGAAATGGAAGCAGTGACTGAGTGAAATGGGATGCAGTGACGGAGGTACTGGGAAGGAGTGACTGAGTTAATAGGGATGCAGTGCCTGAGCGGGCTTGGGGTGCACTGACTTAGGGAAATGGGATACAGTGCCTGAGTGAAATGCGACGCACTGACTGAGTGAAATGGGATGCAGTGACTGAGTGGAATGGGATGCAGTGACTGAGTGGAATGGGATGCAGTGAATGAGTGGAATGGGATGCAGTGACTGAGTGAAATGGGATGCAGTGACTGATAGAAATCGGATACAGTGACTGATGGAACTGGGATGCAGTGACTGACGGAACTGGGATGCGGTGACTTTGTGAACTGGGATGTGGTGACTGTGTGAAGTGGGATGCGGTGACTATGTGAACTGGGATGCAGTGGCTGAGTGAAATGGGATGCAGTGGCTGAGTGAAATGGGATGCAGTGGGGAGTGAAATGTGATGCAGTGACTGGTGGAAATGAGATGCAGTGACTCAGGGAAAGGAAATGCAGTGTCTGTTTGAAATGGGATGCTGCGACTGAGGGTAATGGGATGCAGTGACTGAGGGTAATGGGATGCAGTGACTGATGGAAATGGATGCAGTGACTGAGTGAAATGGGATGCAGTGACTGAGTGAAATGCGATGCAGTGTCTTAAGGAAAGGAAATGCAGTGTCTGAGCGGTATAGGATGCTGCGACTGAGGGAAATAGGATGGCGTGACCGACGGAAATGGGATGCGGTGTCTGAGCGAAATGGGATGCAGTGACTGAGTGAAATGGGATGCAGTGACTGAGGGAAATGGGATGCAGTGACTGAGGACAATGGGATGCAGTGACTGACGGCAATGGGATGCTGTGACTGATGGAAATTGGACGCAGTGACTGAGTGAAATGGGACACAGTGACTGAGTGAAATATAATTGCCGTGACTGTGGAAAGGAGATGCAGTGACTGAGGAAATGGCATGCAGTGACTGAGGGAAATGGGATGCAGTGACTGAGGGAAATGGGATGCTGTGACTGGGAAATGGGATGCAGTGACAGTGGGAAATGGGATGCAGTGACTGATGGAAATGGGATGCAGTGACTGAGGGAAATGGGATGCAGTGACTGGGAAATGGGATGCAGTGACAGTGGGAAATGGGACGCAGTGACTGATGGAAATGGGATGCAGTGACTGAGTGAAATGGGACACAGTGACTGAGTGAAATGGAATTGCCGTGACTGTGGAAAGGAGATGCAGTGACTGAGGAAATGGGATGCAGTGACTGAGGGAAATGTGATGCAGTGACTGAGTGGAATGGGATGCAGTGACTGAGTGGAATGGGATGCAGTGACTGAGTGAAATGGGATGCAGTGACTGAGTGAAATGAGATGCAGTGACTGATGGAAATGGTATGCAGTGTCTGTTTGAAATGGGATCCTGCGACTGAAGTTAATGGGATGCAGTGACTGAGGGTAATGGGATGCAGTGAATGAGTGAAATGGGATGTAGAGACTGAGTGAAATGGGATGCAGTGACTGAGGACATTGGGATGCAGTGACTGAGGACAATGGGATGCAGTGACTGAGGGCAATGGGATGCAGTGACTGAGGGAAATGGGATGCAGTGACTGGGAAATGGGATGCAGTGACAGTGGGAAATGGGACGCAGTGACTGATGGAAATGGGACGCAGTGACTGAGTGAAATGGGACGCAGTGACTGAGTGAAATGGAATTGCCGTGACTGTGTAAAGGAGATGCAGTGACTGAGGAAATGGGATGCAGTGACTGAGGGAAATGTGATGCAGTGACTGAGGGAAATGGGATGCAGTGACTGAGTGGAATGGGATGCAGTGACTGAGTGAAATCGGATGCAGTGACTGAGTGGAATGTGATGCTGTGACTGAGTGAAATGCCATGCAGTGACTGCGTGAAATGAGATCCAGTGGGGAATAAAATGGGATGCAGTGACTGAGTGGAATGGGATGCAGTGACTGAGTGAAATCGGATGCAGTGACTGAGTGGAATGTGATGCTGTGACTGAGTGAAATGCGATGCAGTGACTGCGTGAAATGAGATCCAGTGGGGAATAAAATGGGATGCAGTGACTGAGGGAAATGTGATGCAGTGACTGAGGGAAATGTGATGCAGTGACTGAGTGAAATGGGATGCAGTGACTGAGTAGAATGGGATGCAGTGACTGAGGTTAATGGGATGCAGTGACTGATGGAAATGGAAGCAGTGACTGAGTGAAATGGGATGCAGTGACGGAGGTACTGGGAAGGAGTGACTGAGTTAATAGGGATGCAGTCCCTGAGCGGGCTTGGGGTGCACTGACTTAGGGAAATGGGATACAGTGCCTGAGTGAAATGCGACGCACTGACTGAGTGAAATGGGATGCAGTGACTGAGTGGAATGGGATGCAGTGACTGAGTGGAATGGGATGCAGTGACTGAGTGGAATGGGATGCAATGACTGAGTGAAATGGGATGCAGTGACTGAGTGAAATGGGATGCAGTGACTGAGTGAAATGAGATGCAGTGACTGATGGAAATGGTATGCAGTGTCTGTTTGAAATGGGATCCTGCGACTGAAGTTAATGGGATGCAGTGACTGAGGGTAATGGGATGCAGTGAATGAGTGAAATGGGATGTAGAGACTGAGTGAAATGGGATGTAGAGACTGAGTGAAATGGGATGCAGTGACTGAGGACAATGGGATGCAGTGACTGAGTGGAATGGGATGCAGTGACTGAGGACAATGGGATGCAGTGAATGAGTGAAATGAGATGCAGTGACTGAGTGAAATGCGCGCAGTGACTGATAGAAATCGGATACAGTGACTGATGGAACTGGGATGCAGTGACTGACGGAACTGGGATGCGGTGACTTTGTGAACTGGGATGTGGTGACTGTGTGAAGTGGGATGCGGTGACTATGTGAACTGGGATGCAGTGGCTGAGTGAAATGGGATGCAGTGGGGAGTGAAATGGGATGCAGTGACTGGTGGAAATGAGATGCAGTGACTAAGGGAAAGGAAATGCAGTGTCTGTGGGAAATGGGATGCTGCGACTGAGGGTGATGGGATGCAGTGTCCGGGTAGTGGGATGCAGTGACTGATGGAAATGGATGCAGTGACTGAGTGAAATGGGATGCAGTGACTGAGTGAAATGCGATGCAGTGTCTTAAGGAAAGGAAATGCAGTGTCTGAGGGGTATAGGATGCTGCGACTGAGGGAAATGGGATGGAATGACTGACGGAAATGGGATGCAGTGTCTGAGCGAAATGGGATGCAGTGACTGAGTGAAATGGGATGCAGTGACTGAGGGAAATGGGATGCAGTGACTGAGGACAATGGGATGCAGTGACTGAGGGCAATGGGATGCAGTGTCTGAGGGAAATGGGATGCAGTGACTGGGAAATGGGATGCAGTGACTGCAGGAAATGGGATGCAGTGACTGAGTGAAATGAGATGCAGTGACGGAGGTACTGGGAAGGAGTGACTGAGTTAATAGGGATGCAGTGCCTGAGCGGGCTTGGGATGCACTGACTTAGGGAAATGGGATACAGTGCCTATGTGAAATGGGATGCACTGACTGAGTGAAATGGGATGCGGTGACTTTGTCAACTGGGATGTGGTGACTGTCTGAACTGGGATGCGGTGACGATGTGAACTGGGATGCAGTGGCTGAGTGAAATGGGATGCAGTGGCTGAGTGAAATGGGATGCAGTGACTGAGTGAAATGGGATGCAGTGACTGAGTGAAATGAGATGCAGTGACTGATGGAAATGGTATGCAGTGTCTGTTTGAAATGGGATCCTGCGACTGAAGTTAATGGGATGCAGTGACTGAGGGTAATGGGATGCAGTGAATGAGTGAAATGGGATGTAGAGACTGAGTGAAATGGGATGCAGTGACTGAGGACATTGGGATGCAGTGACTGAGGACAATGGGATGCAGTGACTGAGGGCAATGGGATGCAGTGACTGAGGGAAATGGGATGCAGTGACTGAGTGGAATGGGATGCAGTGACTGAGTGGAATGGGATGCAATGACTGAGTGAAATGGGATGCAGTGACTGAGTGAAATGGGATGCAGTGACTGAGTGAAATGAGATGCAGTGACTGATGGAAATGGTATGCAGTGTCTGTTTGAAATGGGATCCTGCGACTGAAGTTAATGGGATGCAGTGACTGAGGGTAATGGGATGCAGTGAATGAGTGAAATGGGATGTAGAGACTGAGTGAAATGGGATGTAGAGACTGAGTGAAATGGGATGCAGTGACTGAGGACAATGGGATGCAGTGACTGAGTGGAATGGGATGCAGTGACTGAGGACAATGGGATGCAGTGAATGAGTGAAATGAGATGCAGTGACTGAGTGAAATGCGCGCAGTGACTGATAGAAATCGGATACAGTGACTGATGGAACTGGGATGCAGTGACTGACGGAACTGGGATGCGGTGACTTTGTGAACTGGGATGTGGTGACTGTGTGAAGTGGGATGCGGTGACTATGTGAACTGGGATGCAGTGGCTGAGTGAAATGGGATGCAGTGGGGAGTGAAATGGGATGCAGTGACTGGTGGAAATGAGATGCAGTGACTAAGGGAAAGGAAATGCAGTGTCTGTGGGAAATGGGATGCTGCGACTGAGGGTGATGGGATGCAGTGTCCGGGTAGTGGGATGCAGTGACTGATGGAAATGGATGCAGTGACTGAGTGAAATGGGATGCAGTGACTGAGTGAAATGCGATGCAGTGTCTTAAGGAAAGGAAATGCAGTGTCTGAGGGGTATAGGATGCTGCGACTGAGGGAAATGGGATGGAATGACTGACGGAAATGGGATGCAGTGTCTGAGCGAAATGGGATGCAGTGACTGAGTGAAATGGGATGCAGTGACTGAGTGAAATGGGATGCAGTGACTGAGGGAAATGGGATGCAGTGACTGAGGACAATGGGATGCAGTGACTGAGGGCAATGGGATGCAGTGACTGAGGGCAATGGGATGCAGTGTCTGAGGGAAATGGGATGCAGTGACTGGGAAATGGGATGCAGTGACTGCAGGAAATGGGATGCAGTGACTGATGGAAATGGGACGCAGTGACTGAGTGAAATGGGACGCAGTGACGGAGGTACTGGGAAGGAGTGACTGAGTTAATAGGGATGCAGTGCCTGAGCGGGCTTGGGATGCACTGACTTAGGGAAATGGGATACAGTGCCTATGTGAAATGGGATGCACTGACTGAGTGAAATGGGATGCGGTGACTTTGTGAACTGGGATGTGGTGACTGTGTGAACTGGGATGCGGTGACGATGTGAACTGGGATGCAGTGGCTGAGTGAAATGGGATGCAGTGGCTGAGTGAAATGGGATGCAGTGACTGAGTGAAATGGGATGCAGTGACTGAGTGAAATGGGATGCAGTGACTGAGTGAAATGAGATGCAGTGACTGATGGAAATGGTATGCAGTGTCTGTTTGAAATGGGATCCTGCGACTGAAGTTAATGGGATGCAGTGACTGAGGGTAATGGGATGCAGTGAATGAGTGAAATGGGATGTAGAGACTGAGTGAAATGGGATGCAGTGACTGAGGACATTGGGATGCAGTGACTGAGGACAATGGGATGCAGTGACTGAGGGAAATGGGATGCAGTGACTGAGGGAAATGGGATGCAGTGACTGGGAAATGGGATGCAGTGACAGTGAAATGGGACGCAGTGACTGATGGAAATGGGACGCAGTGACGGAGTGAAATGGGACGCAGTGACTGAGTGAAATGGAATTGCCGTGACTGTGTAAAGGAGATGCAGTGACTGAGGAAATGGGATGCAGTGACTGAGGGAAATGTGATGCAGTGACTGAGGGAAATGGGATGCAGTGACTGAGTGGAATGGGATGCAGTGACTGAGTGAAATGGAATTGCCGTGACTGTGTAAAGGAGATGCAGTGACTGAGGAAATGGGATGCAGTGACTGAGGGAAATGTGATGCAGTGACTGAGGGAAATGGGATGCAGTGACTGAGTGGAATGGGATGCAGTGACTGAGTGAAATCGGATGCAGTGACTGAGTGGAATGTGATGCTGTGACTGAGTGAAATGCCATGCAGTGACTGCGTGAAATGAGATCCAGTGGGGAATAAAATGGGATGCAGTGACTGAGTGGAATGGGATGCAGTGACTGAGTGAAATCGGATGCAGTGACTGAGTGGAATGTGATGCTGTGACTGAGTGAAATGCGATGCAGTGACTGCGTGAAATGAGATCCAGTGGGGAATAAAATGGGATGCAGTGACTGAGGGAAATGTGATGCAGTGACTGAGGGAAATGTGATGCAGTGACTGAGTGAAATGGGATGCAGTGACTGAGTGGAATGGGATGCAGTGACTGAGGGTAATGGGATGCAGTGACTGATGGAAATGGAAGCAGTGACTGAGTGAAATGGGATGCAGTGACGGAGGTACTGGGAAGGAGTGACTGAGTTAATAGGGATGCAGTGCCTGAGCGGGCTTGGGGTGCACTGACTTAGGGAAATGGGATACAGTGCCTGAGTGAAATGCGACGCACTGACTGAGTGAAATGGGATGCAGTGACTGAGTGGAATGGGATGCAGTGACTGAGTGGAATGGGATGCAGTGACTGAGTGGAATGGGATGCAGTGAATGAGTGGAATGGGATGCAGTGACTGAGTGAAATGGGATGCAGTGACTGAGTGAAATGGGATGCAGTGAATGAGTGAAATGAGATGCAGTGACTGAGTGAAATGCGCGCAGTGACTGATAGAAATCGGATACAGTGACTGATGGAACTGGGATGCAGTGACTGACGGAACTGGGATGCGGTGACTTTGTGAACTGGGATGTGGTGACTGTGTGAAGTGGGATGCGGTGACTATGTGAACTGGGATGCAGTGGCTGAGTGAAATGGGATGCAGTGGCTGAGTGAAATGGGATGCAGTGGGGAGTGAAATGTGATGCAGTGACTGGTGGAAATGAGATGCAGTGACTCAGGGAAAGGAAATGCAGTGTCTGTTTGAAATGGGATGCTGCGACTGAGGGTAATGGGATGCAGTGACTGAGGGTAATGGGATGCAGTGACTGATGGAAATGGATGCAGTGACTGAGTGAAATGGGATGCAGTGACTGAGTGAAATGCGATGCAGTGACTGAGTGAAATATAATTGCCGTGACTGTGGAAAGGAGATGCTGCGACTGAGGGAAATGGGATGGCGTGACCGACGGAAATGGGATGCAGTGTCTGAGCGAAATGGGATGCAGTGACTGAGTGAAATGGGATGCTGTGACTGATGGAAATTGGACGCAGTGACTGAGTGAAATGGGACGCAGTGACTGAGTGAAATATAATTGCCGTGACTGTGGAAAGGAGATGCAGTGACTGAGGAAATGGCATGCAGTGACTGAGGGAAATGGGATGCAGTGACTGAGGGAAATGGGATGCTGTGACTGGGAAATGGGATGCAGTGACAGTGGGAAATGGGATGCAGTGACTGATGGAAATGGGATGCAGTGACTGAGGGAAATGGGATGCAGTGACTGGGAAATGGGATGCAGTGACAGTGGGAAATGGGACGCAGTGACTGATGGAAATGGGATGCAGTGACTGAGTGAAATGGGACACAGTGACTGAGTGAAATGGAATTGCCGTGACTGTGGAAAGGAGATGCAGTGACTGAGGAAATGGGATGCAGTGACTGAGGGAAATGTGATGCAGTGACTGAGTGGAATGGGATGCAGTGACTGAGTGGAATGGGATGCAGTGACTGAGTGAAATGGGATGCAGTGACTGAGTGGAATGTGATGCTGTGACTGAGTGAAATGCGATGCAGTGACTGCGTGAAATGAGATCCAGTGGGGAATAAAGTGGGATGCAGTGACTGGTGAAAATGAGATGCAGTGACTAAGGGAAAGGAAATGCAGTGTCTGTGGGAAATGGGATGCTGTGACTGAGGGTGATGGGATGCAGTGACTGAGGGTAATGGGATGCAGTGACTGATGGAAGTGGCTGCAGTGACTGAGTGAAATGGGATGCAGTGACTGAGTGAAATGCGATGCAGTGTCTTAAGGAAAGGAAATGCAGTGTCTGAGGGGTATAGGATGCTGCGACTGAGGGAAATGGGATGTAGTGACTGACGGAAATGGGATGCAGTGTCTGAGGGAAATGGGACGCAGTGTCAGAGTGAAATGGGATGCAGTGACTGAGGGAAATGGGATGCAGTATTTGTAGCAAGGAGGATGAAATCACTGAGTGAAATGCGATGCAAAGACTGAGGGAAAGGAGATGCTCTGACTATGGGAAATGGGATGCAGTGAGTGTGGGAAATGGAATGCATCGTCTGTGAGATACGGGAAACAGTGACTGATGGGAATGTGATGCAGTGACTGTGGTGAAGGAGATGCAGTGATTGAGTGAAATGGGATGCAGTGACTGAGTGAAATGTGATGCAGTGACTGCTTGAAATGGGATGCAGTGACTGAGGGAAATGTGATACAGTGACTGAGTGAAATCGGATGCAGTGACTGACGGAAATGTGATTTCGTCACTGAGTGAAATTGGATGCAGTTGCTCAGTGAAACGGGATGCATCACTGAGTGCAATGGGATGCAGTGACTGGGTGAAATGGGATGCAGTGACTGAGTGAAATCGGATGCAGTGACTGAGGGAAATGGGTTGCACTGACCGAGTGAAATGAGATGCAGTGACTGACGGAAATGGGATGCAGTGACTGAGGGAATTGGGGTGCATTATTTGTGGGAAGAAGGATGCAATCACTGAGTGAAATGAGATGATGAGACTGAGGGCAAGGAGATGCTGTGACTATGGGAAATAGGATGCACTGAGTGTGGGAAATTGAATGCAGCGTCTGTGAGATACGGGAAACAGTGACTGATGGAAATGGGATGCAGTAACTGTGTTGAAGGAGATGCAGTGACTGAGTGAAATTGGATGCAGTGACTGAGTGAAATTGGATGCAGTGACTGCATGAAATGCGATGCAGTGACTGAGTGAAATGTGATTCAGTCACTGAGTGAATTGGGATGCAGTCACTGAGTGAAATGGGATGCAGTGACTGATGGAAATTGGATGCAGTGACAGAGTGACATGAGGTGCAGTGACTGAGTGAAATGAGATGCAGTGTCTGATTGAAATGTGATGCAGTGACTGAGGGAAATGGGATGCAGTGACTGAGGTACTGGGAAGTAGTGACTGAGTGAAATGCGATGCAGTGACTGAGTGAAATGCGATGCACTGACTGAGTGAAATGAGATGCACTGACTGATGGAAATTGGTTGCAGCGACAGAGCGACATGAGGTGCAGAGACTGAGTAAAATGAGAAGCATTGAATGCACTGTCTGTGAGATACGGGAAACAGTGACTGATGGAAATGGGATGCAGTGACTATGGTGAAGGGGATGCAGCGACTGAGTGAAATGGGATGCAGTGACTGCGTGAAATGGGATGCAGTGACAGAGTGAAAGGGGATGCAGTGACAGAGTGAAATGGGATGCAGTGACTGAGTGAAATGGGATGCAGTGACGGATGCAAATGGGATGCAGTGACTGAGTGAAATGGGATGCAGTGACTGACGGAAATGTGATGCAGTGACTGAGGGAAATGGGATGCAGTGACTGAGGGAAATGAGATGCAGTGACTGAGGGAAATGAGATGCACTGACTGAGGGAAATGGGATGCAGTGACTGAGTGAAATGTGATGCAGTCACTGAATGAAATGGGATGCACTGATTTTGTGAAATGGGATGCAGTAACTGTGTTGAAGGAGATGCAGTGACTGAGTGAAATTGGATGCAGTGACTGCGTGAAATGCGATGCAGTGACTGAGTGAAATGTGATGCAGTCACTGAGTGAATTGGGATGCAGTCACTGAGTGAAATGGGATGCATCACTGAGTGAAATGGGATGCAGTGACTGATGGAAATTGGATGCAGTGACAGAGTGACATGAGGTGCAGTGACTGAGTGAAATGAGATGCAGTGTCTGATTGAAATGTGATGCAGTGACTGAGGGAAATGGGATGCAGTGACTGAGGTACTGGGAAGTAGTGACTGAGTGAAATGCAATGCAGTGACTGAGTGAAATGCGATGCACTGACTGATGGAAATTGGATGCGGTGACAGAGCAACATGAGGTGCAGAGACTGAGTAAAATGAGAAGCATTGAATGCACTGTCTGTGAGATACGGGAAACAGTGACTGATGGAAATGGGATGCAGTGACTATGGTGAAGGGGATGCAGCGACTGAATGAAATGGGATGCAGTGACTGCGTGAAATGGGATGCAGTGACAGAGTGAAAGGGGATGCAGTGACTGAGTGAAATGGGATGCAGTGACGGATGCAAATGGGATGCAGTGACTGAGTGAAATGGGATGCAGTGACTGAGGGAAATGAGATGCAGCGACTGAGTGAAATGGGATGCAGTGACTGAGTGAAATGTGATGCAGTCACTGAATGAAATGGGATGCACTGATTTTGTGAAATGGGATGCAGTGACTGAGGGAAATGGGATGCAGTGATTGAGTGAAATGGGATGCAGTGACTGAGTGAAATGGGAGGCAGTGATTGAGTGAAATGGGATGCAGTGACTGAGTGAAATGGGAGGCAGTGACTGCGTGAAATGGGATGCAGTGACTGAGTGAAATGAGATGCACTGTATGATGGAAATGTGATGCAGTGACAGAGTGACATGAGCTGCAGTGACAGAGGTACTGGGAAGGAGTGACTGAGTTAATAGGGAATCAGTGCCCGAGCGGGCTTGGGGCACAGTGACTGAGGGAAATGGGATACAGTGCCTGACCGAAAAGGGACGCACTGACTGAATGAAATGGGATGCAGTGACTGAGGTACATGGGATGCAGTGACTGAGGGACATGAGATGCAGTGACTGAGAGACATGGGATGCAGTGACACACGGACATGGGATGCAGTGACACACGGACGTAGGATGCAGTGACTTAGGGAATTGGGATGCAGTGACTGAGGGAAATGGGATGCACTGACTGAGTGAAATGTGATGCACTGACTGAGTGACATGTGATTCAGTCACTGAGTGAAATGCGATGCAGTGACTGAGTGAAATGCGATGCAGAGACTGAGTGAAATGCGATGCAGTGACTGAGGGAAATGGGATGCAGTATTTGTAGGAAGGAGGATGCAATCACTGAGTGAAATGCGATGCAGAGACTGAGGGAAAGGAGATGCTCTGACTATGGGAAAAGGGATGCAGTGAGTGTGGGAAATGGAATGCATCGTCTGTGAGATACGGGAAACAGTGACTGATGGGAATGTGATGCAGTGACTGTGGTGAAGGAGATGCAGTGATTGAGTGAAATGGGATGCAGTGACTGAGTGAAATGTGATGCAGTGACTGCTTGAAATGTGATGCAGTGACTGAGGGAAATGTGATGCAGTGACTGAGTGAAATCGGATGCAGTGACTGACGGAAATGTGATTTCGTCACTGAGTGAAATTGGATGCAGTCGCTCAGTGAAACGGGTTGCATCACTGAGTGAAATGGGATGCAGTGTCTGAGTACAATGGGATGCAGTGACTGGGTGAAATGGGATGCAGTGACTGAGTGAAATCGGATGCAGTGACTGAGGGAAATGGGATGCACTGACCGAGTGAAATGAGATGCAGTGACTGACGGAAATGGGATGCATTATTTGTGGGAAGAAGGATGCAATCACTGAGTGAAATGAGATGATGAGACTGAGGGCAAGGAGATGCTGTGACTATGGGAAATGGGATGCACTGAGTGTGGGAAATTGAATGCAGCGTCTGTGAGATACGGGAAACAGTGACTGATGGAAATGGGATGCAGTAACTGTGTTGAAGGAGATGCAGTGACTGAGTGAAATTGGATGCAGTGACTGCGTGAAATGCGATGCAGTGACTTAGTGAAATGTGATGCAGTCACTGAGTGAATTGGGATGCAGTCACTGAGTGAAATGGGATGCATCACTGAGTGAAATGGGATGCAGTGACTGATGGAAATTGGATGCAGTGACAGAGTGACATGAGGTGCAGTGACTGAGTGAAATGAGATGCAGTGTCTGATTGAAATGAGATGCAGTGTCTGATTGAAATGTGATGCAGTGACTGAGGGAAATGGGATGCAGTGACTGAGGTACTGGGAAGTAGTGACTGAGTGAAATGCAATGCAGTGACTGAGTGAAATGCGATGCACTGACTGATGGAAATTGGATGCGGTGACAGAGCAACATGAGGTGCAGAGACTGAGTAAAATGAGAAGCATTGAATGCACTGTCTGTGAGATACGGGAAACAGTGACTGATGGAAATGGGATGCAGTGACTATGGTGAAGGGGATGCAGCGACTGAATGAAATGGGATGCAGTGACTGCGTGAAATGGGATGCAGTGACAGAGTGAAAGGGGATGCAGTGACAGAGTGAAATGGGATGCAGTGACGGATGCAAATGGGATGCAGTGACTGAGTGAAATGGGATGCAGTGACTGAGGGAAATGAGATGCAGTGACTGAGTGAAATGGGATGCAGTGACTGAGTGAAATGTGATGCAGTCACTGAATGAAATGGGATGCACTGATTTTGTGAAATGGGATGCAGTGACTGAGGAAATGGGATGCAGTGACTGAGGGAAATGTGATGCAGTGACTGAGGGAAATGGGATGCAGTGACTGAGTGGAATGGGATGCAGTGACTGAGTGAAATCGGATGCAGTGACTGAGTGGAATGTGATGCTGTGACTGAGTGAAATGCCATGCAGTGACTGCGTGAAATGAGATCCAGTGGGGAATAAAATGGGATGCAGTGACTGAGTGGAATGGGATGCAGTGACTGAGTGAAATGGGATGCAGTGACTGAGTGGAATGTGATGCTGTGACTGAGTGAAATGCGATGCAGTGACTGCGTGAAATGAGATCCAGTGGGGAATAAAATGGGATGCAGTGACTGAGGGAAATGTGATGCAGTGACTGAGGGAAATGTGATGCAGTGACTGAGTGAAATGGGATGCAGTGACTGAGTGGAATGGGATGCAGTGACTGAGGGTAATGGGATGCAGTGACTGATGGAAATGGAAGCAGTGACTGAGTGAAATGGGATGCAGTGACGGAGGTACTGGGAAGGAGTGACTGAGTTAATAGGGATGCAGTGCCTGAGCGGGCTTGGGGTGCACTGACTTAGGGAAATGGGATACAGTGCCTGAGTGAAATGCGACGCACTGACTGAGTGAAATGGGATGCAGTGACTGAGTGGAATGGGATGCAGTGACTGAGTGGAATGGGATGCAGTGACTGAGTGGAATGGGATGCAGTGAATGAGTGGAATGGGATGCAGTGACTGAGTGAAATGGGATGCAGTGACTGAGTGAAATGGGATGCAGTGAATGAGTGAAATGAGATGCAGTGACTGAGTGAAATGCGCGCAGTGACTGATAGAAATCGGATACAGTGACTGATGGAACTGGGATGCAGTGACTGACGGAACTGGGATGCGGTGACTTTGTGAACTGGGATGTGGTGACTGTGTGAAGTGGGATGCGGTGACTATGTGAACTGGGATGCAGTGGCTGAGTGAAATGGGATGCAGTGGCTGAGTGAAATGGGATGCAGTGGGGAGTGAAATGTGATGCAGTGACTGGTGGAAATGAGATGCAGTGACTCAGGGAAAGGAAATGCAGTGTCTGTTTGAAATGGGATGCTGCGACTGAGGGTAATGGGATGCAGTGACTGAGGGTAATGGGATGCAGTGACTGATGGAAATGGATGCAGTGACTGAGTGAAATGGGATGCAGTGACTGAGTGAAATGCGATGCAGTGTCTTAAGGAAAGGAAATGCAGTGTCTGAGCGGTATAGGATGCTGCGACTGAGGGAAATGGGATGGCGTGACCGACGGAAATGGGATGCAGTGTCTGAGCGAAATGGGATGCAGTGACTGAGTGAAATGGGATGCAGTGACTGAGGGAAATGGGATGCAGTGACTGAGGACAATGGGATGCAGTGACTGACGGCAATGGGATGCTGTGACTGATGGAAATTGGACGCAGTGACTGAGTGAAATGGGACGCAGTGACTGAGTGAAATATAATTGCCGTGACTGTGGAAAGGAGATGCAGTGACTGAGGAAATGGCATGCAGTGACTGAGGGAAATGGGATGCAGTGACTGAGGGAAATGGGATGCTGTGACTGGGAAATGGGATGCAGTGACAGTGGGAAATGGGATGCAGTGACTGATGGAAATGGGATGCAGTGACTGAGGGAAATGGGATGCAGTGACTGGGAAATGGGATGCAGTGACAGTGGGAAATGGGACGCAGTGACTGATGGAAATGGGATGCAGTGACTGAGTGAAATGGGACACAGTGACTGAGTGAAATGGAATTGCCGTGACTGTGGAAAGGAGATGCAGTGACTGAGGAAATGGGATGCAGTGACTGAGGGAAATGTGATGCAGTGACTGAGTGGAATGGGATGCAGTGACTGAGTGGAATGGGATGCAGTGACTGAGTGAAATGGGATGCAGTGACTGAGTGGAATGTGATGCTGTGACTGAGTGAAATGCGATGCAGTGACTGCGTGAAATGAGATCCAGTGGGGAATAAAATGGGATGCAGTGACTGGTGAAAATGAGATGCAGTGACTAAGGGAAAGGAAATGCAGTGTCTGTGGGAAATGGGATGCTGTGACTGAGGGTGATGGGATGCAGTGACTGAGGGTAATGGGATGCAGTGACTGATGGAAATGGCTGCAGTGACTGAGTGAAATGGGATGCAGTGACTGAGTGAAATGCGATGCAGTGTCTTAAGGAAAGGAAATGCAGTGTCTGAGGGGTATAGGATGCTGCGACTGAGGGAAATGGGATGTAGTGACTGACGGAAATGGGATGCAGTGTCTGAGGGAAATGGGACGCAGTGTCAGAGTGAAATGGGATGCAGTGACTGAGGGAAATGGGATGCAGTATTTGTAGCAAGGAGGATGCAATCACTGAGTGAAATGCGATGCAAAGACTGAGGGAAAGGAGATGCTCTGACTATGGGAAATGGGATGCAGTGAGTGTGGGAAATGGAATGCATCGTCTGTGAGATACGGGAAACAGTGACTGATGGGAATGTGATGCAGTGACTGTGGTGAAGGAGATGCAGTGATTGAGTGAAATGGGATGCAGTGACTGAGTGAAATGTGATGCAGTGACTGCTTGAAATGGGATGCAGTGACTGAGGGAAATGTGATACAGTGACTGAGTGAAATCGGATGCAGTGACTGACGGAAATGTGATTTCGTCACTGAGTGAAATTGGATGCAGTTGCTCAGTGAAACGGGATGCATCACTGAGTGCAATGGGATGCAGTGACTGGGTGAAATGGGATGCAGTGACTGAGTGAAATCGGATGCAGTGACTGAGGGAAATGGGATGCAGTGACTGAGGGAATTGGGGTGCATTATTTGTGGGAAGAAGGATGCAATCACTGAGTGAAATGAGATGATGAGACTGAGGGCAAGGAGATGCTGTGACTATGGGAAATAGGATGCACTGAGTGTGGGAAATTGAATGCAGCGTCTGTGAGATACGGGAAACAGTGACTGATGGAAATGGGATGCAGTAACTGTGTTGAAGGAGATGCAGTGACTGAGTGAAATTGGATGCAGTGACTGAGTGAAATTGGATGCAGTGACTGAGTGAAATGCGATGCAGTGACTGAGTGAAATGTGATTCAGTCACTGAGTGAATTGGGATGCAGTCACTGAGTGAAATGGGATGCAGTGACTGATGGAAATTGGATGCAGTGACAGAGTGACATGAGGTGCAGTGACTGAGTGAAATGAGATGCAGTGTCTGATTGAAATGTGATGCAGTGACTGAGGGAAATGGGATGCAGTGACTGAGGTACTGGGAAGTAGTGACTGAGTGAAATGCGATGCAGTGACTGAGTGAAATGCGATGCACTGACTGAGTGAAATGAGATGCACTGACTGATGGAAATTGGTTGCAGCGACAGAGCGACATGAGGTGCAGAGACTGAGTAAAATGAGAAGCATTGAATGCACTGTCTGTGAGATACGGGAAAGAGTGACTGATGGAAATGGGATGCAGTGACTATGGTGAAGGGGATGCAGCGACTGAGTGAAATGGGATGCAGTGACTGCGTGAAATGGGATGCAGTGACAGAGTGAAAGGGGATGCAGTGACAGAGTGAAATGGGATGCAGTGACTGAGTGAAATGGGATGCAGTGACGGATGCAAATGGGATGCAGTGACTGAGTGAAAAGGGATGCAGTGACTGACGGAAATGTGATGCAGTGACTGAGGGAAATGGGATGCAGTGACTGAGGGAAATGAGATGCAGTGACTGAGGGAAATGAGATGCACTGACTGAGGGAAATGGGATGCAGTGACTGAGTGAAATGTGATGCAGTCACTGAATGAAATGGGATGCACTGATTTTGTGAAATGGGATGCAATAACTGTGTTGAAGGAGATGCAGTGACTGAGTGAAATTGGATGCAGTGACTGCGTGAAATGCGATGCAGTGACTGAGTGAAATGTGATGCAGTCACTGAGTGAATTGGGATGCAGTCACTGAGTGAAATGGGATGCATCACTGAGTGAAATGGGATGCAGTGACTGATGGAAATTGGATGCAGTGACAGAGTGACATGAGGTGCAGTGACTGAGTGAAATGAGATGCAGTGTCTGATTGAAATGTGATGCAGTGACTGAGGGAAATGGGATGCAGTGACTGAGGTACTGGGAAGTAGTGACTGAGTGAAATGCAATGCAGTGACTGAGTGAAATGCGATGCACTGACTGATGGAAATTGGATGCGGTGACAGAGCAACATGAGGTGCAGAGACTGAGTAAAATGAGAAGCATTGAATGCACTGTCTGTGAGATACGGGAAACAGTGACTGATGGAAATGGGATGCAGTGACTATGGTGAAGGGGATGCAGCGACTGAATGAAATGGGATGCAGTGACTGCGTGAAATGGGATGCAGTGACAGAGTGAAAGGGGATGCAGTGACTGAGTGAAATGGGATGCAGTGACGGATGCAAATGGGATGCAGTGACTGAGTGAAATGGGATGCAGTGACTGAGGGAAATGAGATGCAGCGACTGAGTGAAATGGGATGCAGTGACTGAGTGAAATGTGATGCAGTCACTGAATGAAATGGGATGCACTGATTTTGTGAAATGGGATGCAGTGACTGAGGGAAATGGGATGCAGTGATTGAGTGAAATGGGATGCAGTGACTGAGTGAAATGGGAGGCAGTGACTGCGTGAAATGGGATGCAGTGACTGAGTGAAATGAGATGCACTGTATGATGGAAATGTGATGCAGTGACAGAGTGACATGAGCTGCAGTGACAGAGGTACTGGGAAGGAGTGACTGAGTTAATAGGGAATCAGTGCCCGAGCGGGCTTGGGGCACAGTGACTGAGGGAAATGGGATACAGTGCCTGACCGAAAAGGGACGCACTGACTGAATGAAATGGGATGCAGTGACTGAGGGACATGGGATGCAGTGACTGAGGGACATGAGATGCAGTGACTGAGAGACATGGGATGCAGTGACACACGGACATGGGATGCAGTGACACACGGACGTAGGATGCAGTGACTTAGGGAATTGGGATGCAGTGACTGAGGGAAATGGGATGCACTGACTGAGTGAAATGTGATGCACTGACTGAGTGACATGTGATTCAGTCACTGAGTGAAATGGGATGCAGTGACTGAGTGAAATGCGATGCAGTGACTGAGTGAAATGCGATGCAGTGACTGAGGGAAATGGGATGCAGTATTTGTAGGAAGGAGGATGCAATCACTGAGTGAAATGCGATGCAGAGACTGAGGGAAAGGAGATGCTCTGACTATGGGAAAAGGGATGCAGTGAGTGTGGGAAATGGAATGCATCGTCTGTGAGATACGGGAAACAGTGACTGATGGGAATGTGATGCAGTGACTGTGGTGAAGGAGATGCAGTGATTGAGTGAAATGGGATGCAGTGACTGAGTGAAATGTGATGCAGTGACTGCTTGAAATGTGATGCAGTGACTGAGGGAAATGTGATGCAGTGACTGAGTGAAATCGGATGCAGTGACTGACGGAAATGTGATTTCATCACTGAGTGAAATTGGATGCAGTCGCTCAGTGAAACGGGTTGCATCACTGAGTGAAATGGGATGCAGTGTCTGAGTACAATGGGATGCAGTGACTGGGTGAAATGGGATGCAGTGACTGAGTGAAATCGGATGCAGTGACTGAGGGAAATGGGATGCACTGACCGAGTGAAATGAGATGCAGTGACTGACGGAAATGGGATGCATTATTTGTGGGAAGAAGGATGCAATCACTGAGTGAAATGAGATGATGAGACTGAGGGCAAGGAGATGCTGTGACTATGGGAAATGGGATGCACTGAGTGTGGGAAATTGAATGCAGCGTCTGTGAGATACGGGAAACAGTGACTGATGGAAATGGGATGCAGTAACTGTGTTGAAGGAGATGCAGTGACTGAGTGAAATTGGATGCAGTGACTGCGTGAAATGCGATGCAGTGACTGAGTGAAATGTGATGCAGTCACTGAGTGAATTGGGATGCAGTCACTGAGTGAAATGGGATGCATCACTGAGTGAAATGGGATGCAGTGACTGATGGAAATTGGATGCAGTGACAGAGTGACATGAGGTGCAGTGACTGAGTGAAATGAGATGCAGTGTCTGATTGAAATGAGATGCAGTGTCTGATTGAAATGAGATGCAGTGTCTGATTGAAATGTGATGCAGTGACTGAGGGAAATGGGATGCAGTGACTGAGGTACTGGGAAGTAGTGACTGAGTGAAATGCAGTGCAGTGACTGAGTGAAATGCGATGCACTGACTGATGGAAATTGGATGCGGTGACAGAGCAACATGAGGTGCAGAGACTGAGTAAAATGAGAAGCATTGAATGCACTGTCTGTGAGATACGGGAAACAGTGACTGATGGAAATGGGATGCAGTGACTATGGTGAAGGGGATGCAGCGACTGAATGAAATGGGATGCAGTGACTGCGTGAAATGGGATGCAGTGACAGAGTGAAAGGGGATGCAGTGACAGAGTGAAATGGGATGCAGTGACGGATGCAAATGGGATGCAGTGACTGAGTGAAATGGGATGCAGTGACTGAGGGAAATGAGATGCAGTGACTGAGTGAAATGGGATGCAGTGACTGAGTGAAATGTGATGCAGTCACTGAATGAAATGGGATGCACTGATTTTGTGAAATGGGATGCAGTGACTGAGGGAAATGGGATGCAGCGATTGAGTGAAATGGGATGCAGTGATTGAGTGAAATGGGATGCAGTGACTGAGTGAAATGGGAGGCAGTGACTGCGTGAAATGGGATGCAGTGACTGAGTGAAATGGAATGCACTGTATGATGGAAATGTGATGCAGTGACAGAGTGACATGAGCTGCAGTGACAGAGGTACTGGGAAGGAGTGACTGAGTTAATAGGGAATCAGTGCCCGAGCGGGCTTGGGGCACAGTGACTGAGGGAAATAGGATACAGTGCCTGACCGAAAAGGGACGCACTGACTGAATGAAATGGGATGCAGTGACTGAGGGACATGGGAAGCAGTGACTGAGGGACATGAGATGCAGTGACTGAGAGACATGGGATGCAGTGACACACGGACATGGGATGCAGTGACACACGGACGTAGGATGCAGTGACTTAGGGAATTGGGATGCAGTGACTGAGGGAAATGGGATGCACTGACTGAGTGAAATGTGATGCACTGACTGAGTGACATGTGATTCAGTCACTGAGTGAAATGCGATGCAGTGACTGAGTGAAATGCGATGCAGTGACTGAGTGAAATGCGATGCAGTGACTGAGGGAAATGGGATGCAGTATTTGTAGGAAGGAGGATGCAATCACTGAGTGAAATGCGATGCAGAGACTGAGGGAAAGGAGATGCTCTGACTATGGGAAAAGGGATGCAGTGAGTGTGGGAAATGGAATGCATCGTCTGTGAGATACGGGAAACAGTGACTGATGGGAATGTGATGCAGTGACTGTGGTGAAGGAGATGCAGTGATTGAGTGAAATGGGATGCCGTGACTGAGTGAAATGTGATGCAGTGACTGCTTGAAATGGGATGCAGTGACTGAGGGAAATGTGATGCAGTGACTGAGTGAAATCGGATGCAGTGACTGACGGAAATGTGATTTCGTCACTGAGTGAAATTGGATGCAGTCGCTCAGTGAAACGGGATGCATCACTGAGTGAAATGGGATGCAGTGTCTGAGTACAATGGGATGCAGTGACTGGGTGAAATGGGATGCAGTGACTGAGTGAAATCGGATGCAGTGACTGAGGGAAATGGGATGCACTGACCGAGTGAAATGAGATGCAGTGACTGACGGAAATGGGATGCATTATTTGTGGGAAGAAGGATGCAATCACTGAGTGAAATGAGATGATGAGACTGAGGGCAAGGAGATGCTGTGACTATGGGAAATGGGATGCACTGAGTGTGGGAAATTGAATGCAGTGTCTGTGAGATACGGGAAACTGTGACTGATGGAAATGGGATGCAGTAACTGTGTTGAAGGAGATGCAGTGACTGAGTGAAATTGGATGCAGTGACTGTGTGAAATGCGATGCAGTGACTGAGTGAAATGTGATGCAGTCACTGAGTGAATTGGGATGCAGTCACTGAGTGAAATGGGATGCATCACTGAGTGAAATGGGATGCAGTGACTGATGGAAATTGGATGCAGTGACAGAGTGACATGAGGTGCAGTGACTGAGTGAAATGAGATGCAGTGTCTGATTGAAATGGGATGCAGTGACTGAGGGAAATGGGATGCAGCGATTGAGTGAAATGGGATGCAGTGATTGAGTGAAATGGGATGCAGTGACTGAGTGAAATGGGAGGCAGTGACTGCGTGAAATGGGATGCAGTGACTGAGTGAAATGGGATGCACTGTATGATGGAAATGTGATGCAGTGACAGAGTGACATGAGCTGCAGTGACAGAGGTACTGGGAAGGAGTGACTGAGTTAATAGGGAATCAGTGCCCGAGCGGGCTTGGGGCACAGTGACTGAGGGAAATAGGATACAGTGCCTGACCGAAAAGGGACGCACTGACTGAATGAAATGGGATGCAGTGACTGAGGGACATGGGAAGCAGTGACTGAGGGACATGAGATGCAGTGACTGAGAGACATGGGATGCAGTGACACACGGACATGGGATGCAGTGACACACGGACGTAGGATGCAGTGACTTAGGGAATTGGGATGCAGTGACTGAGGGAAATGGGATGCACTGACTGAGTGAAATGTGATGCACTGACTGAGTGACATGTGATTCAGTCACTGAGTGAAATGCGATGCAGTGACTGAGTGAAATGCGATGCAGTGACTGAGTGAAATGCGATGCAGTGACTGAGGGAAATGGGATGCAGTATTTGTAGGAAGGAGGATGCAATCACTGAGTGAAATGCGATGCAGAGACTGAGGGAAAGGAGATGCTCTGACTATGGGAAAAGGGATGCAGTGAGTGTGGGAAATGGAATGCATCGTCTGTGAGATACGGGAAACAGTGACTGATGGGAATGTGATGCAGTGACTGTGGTGAAGGAGATGCAGTGATTGAGTGAAATGGGATGCCGTGACTGAGTGAAATGTGATGCAGTGACTGCTTGAAATGGGATGCAGTGACTGAGGGAAATGTGATGCAGTGACTGAGTGAAATCGGATGCAGTGACTGACGGAAATGTGATTTCGTCACTGAGTGAAATTGGATGCAGTCGCTCAGTGAAACGGGATGCATCACTGAGTGAAATGGGATGCAGTGTCTGAGTACAATGGGATGCAGTGACTGGGTGAAATGGGATGCAGTGACTGAGTGAAATCGGATGCAGTGACTGAGGGAAATGGGATGCACTGACCGAGTGAAATGAGATGCAGTGACTGACGGAAATGGGATGCATTATTTGTGGGAAGAAGGATGCAATCACTGAGTGAAATGAGATGATGAGACTGAGGGCAAGGAGATGCTGTGACTATGGGAAATGGGATGCACTGAGTGTGGGAAATTGAATGCAGCGTCTGTGAGATACGGGAAACTGTGACTGATGGAAATGGGATGCAGTAACTGTGTTGAAGGAGATGCAGTGACTGAGTGAAATTGGATGCAGTGACTGCGTGAAATGCGATGCAGTGACTGAGTGAAATGTGATGCAGTCACTGAGTGAATTGGGATGCAGTCACTGAGTGAAATGGGATGCATCACTGAGTGAAATGGGATGCAGTGACTGATGGAAATTGGATGCAGTGACAGAGTGACATGAGGTGCAGTGACTGAGTGAAATGAGATGCAGTGTCTGATTGAAATGTGATGCAGTGACTGAGGGAAATGGGATGCAGTGACTGAGGTACTGGGAAGTAGTGACTGAGTGAAATGCAATGCAGTGACTGAGTGAAATGCGATGCACTGACTGATGGAAATTGGATGCAGTGACAGAGCGACATGAGGTGCAGAGACTGAGTAAAATGAGAAGCATTGAATGCACTGTCTGTGAGATACGGGAAACAGTGACTGATGGAAATGGGATGCAGTGACTATGGTGAAGGGGATGCAGCGACTGAATGAAATGGGATGCAGTGACTGCGTGAAATGGGATGCAGTGACAGAGTGAAAGGGGATGCAGTGACAGAGTGAAATGGGATGCAGTGACGGATGCAAATGGGATGCAGTGACTGAGTGAAATGGGATGCAGTGACTGAGGGAAATGAGATGCAGTGACTGAGTGAAATGGGATGCAGTGACTGAGTGAAATGTGATGCAGTCACTGAATGAAATGGGATGCACTGATTTTGTGAAATGGGATGCAGTGACTGAGGGAAATGGGATGCAGTGATTGAGTGAAATGGGATGCAGTGATTGAGTGAAATGGGATGCAGTGACTGAGTGAAATGGGAGGTAGTGACTGCGTGAAATGGGATGCAGTGACTGAGTGAAATGAGATGCACTGTATGATGGAAATGTGATGCAGTGACAGAGTGACATGAGCTGCAGTGACAGAGGTACTGGGAAGGAGTGACTGAGTTAATAGGGAATCAGTGCCGGAGCGGGCTTGGGGCACAGTGACTGAGGGAAATGGGATACAGTGCCTGACCGAAAAGGGACGCACTGACTGAATGAAATGGGATGCAGTGACTGAGGGACATGGGATGCAGTGACTGAGGGACATGAGATGCAGTGACTGAGAGACATGGGATGCAGTGACACACGGACATGGGATGCAGTGACACACGGACGTAGGATGCAGTGACTTAGGGAATTGGGATGCAGTGACTGAGGGAAATGGGATGCACTGACTGAGTGAAATGTGATGCACTGACTGAGTGAAATGTGATTCAGTCACTGAGTGAAATGGGATGCAGTGACTGAGTGAAATGCGATGCAGTGACTGAGTGAAATGCGATGCAGTGACTGAGGGAAATGGGATGCAGTATTTGTAGGAAGGAGGATGCAATCACTGAGTGAAATGCGATGCAGAGACTGAGGGAAAGGAGATGCTCTGACTATGGGAAAAGGGATGCAGTGAGTGTGGGAAATGGAATGCATCGTCTGTGAGATACGGGAAACAGTGACTGATGGGAATGTGATGCAGTGACTGTGGTGAAGGAGATGCAGTGATTGAGTGAAATGTGATGCAGTGACTGCTTGAAATGGGATGCAGTGACTGAGGGAAATGTGATGCAGTGACTGAGTGAAATCGGATGCAGTGACTGACGGAAATGTGATTTCATCACTGAGTGAAATTGGATGCAGTCGCTCAGTGAAACGGGATGCATCACTGAGTGAAATGGGATGCAGTGTCTGAGTACAATGGGATGCAGTGACTGGGTGAAATGGGATGCAGTGACCGAGTGAAATCGGATGCAGTGACTGAGGGAAATGGGATGCACTGACCGAGTGAAATGAGATGCAGTGACTGACGGAAATGGGATGCAGTGACTGAGGGAAATGGGGTGCATTATTTGTGGGAAGAAGGATGCAATCACTGAGTGAAATGAGATGATGAGACTGAGGGCAAGGAGATGCTGTGACTATGGGAAATGGGATGCACTGAGTGTGGGAAATTGAATGCAGCGTCTGTGAGATACGGGAAACAGTGACTGATGGAAATGGGATGCAGTAACTGTGTTGAAGGAGATGCAGTGACTGAGTGAAATTGGATGCAGTGACTGCGTGAAATGCGATGCAGTGACTGCGTGAAATGCGATGCAGTGTCTGAGTACAATGGGATGCAGTGACTGGGTGAAATGGGATGCAGTGACTGAGTGAAATCGGATGCAGTGACTGAGGGAAATGGGATGCACTGACCGAGTGAAATGAGATGCAGTGACTGACGGAAATGGGATGCATTATTTGTGGGAAGAAGGATGCAATCACTGAGTGAAATGAGATGATGAGACTGAGGGCAAGGAGATGCTGTGACTATGGGAAATGGGATGCACTGAGTGTGGGAAATTGAATGCAGTGTCTGTGAGATACGGGAAACTGTGACTGATGGAAATGGGATGCAGTAACTGTGTTGAAGGAGATGCAGTGACTGAGTGAAATTGGATGCAGTGACTGTGTGAAATGCGATGCAGTGACTGAGTGAAATGTGATGCAGTCACTGAGTGAATTGGGATGCAGTCACTGAGTGAAATGGGATGCATCACTGAGTGAAATGGGATGCAGTGACTGATGGAAATTGGATGCAGTGACAGAGTGACATGAGGTGCAGTGACTGAGTGAAATGAGATGCAGTGTCTGATTGAAATGGGATGCAGTGACTGAGGGAAATGGGATGCAGCGATTGAGTGAAATGGGATGCAGTGATTGAGTGAAATGGGATGCAGTGACTGAGTGAAATGGGAGGCAGTGACTGCGTGAAATGGGATGCAGTGACTGAGTGAAATGGGATGCACTGTATGATGGAAATGTGATGCAGTGACAGAGTGACATGAGCTGCAGTGACAGAGGTACTGGGAAGGAGTGACTGAGTTAATAGGGAATCAGTGCCCGAGCGGGCTTGGGGCACAGTGACTGAGGGAAATAGGATACAGTGCCTGACCGAAAAGGGACGCACTGACTGAATGAAATGGGATGCAGTGACTGAGGGACATGGGAAGCAGTGACTGAGGGACATGAGATGCAGTGACTGAGAGACATGGGATGCAGTGACACACGGACATGGGATGCAGTGACACACGGACGTAGGATGCAGTGACTTAGGGAATTGGGATGCAGTGACTGAGGGAAATGGGATGCACTGACTGAGTGAAATGTGATGCACTGACTGAGTGACATGTGATTCAGTCACTGAGTGAAATGCGATGCAGTGACTGAGTGAAATGCGATGCAGTGACTGAGTGAAATGCGATGCAGTGACTGAGGGAAATGGGATGCAGTATTTGTAGGAAGGAGGATGCAATCACTGAGTGAAATGCGATGCAGAGACTGAGGGAAAGGAGATGCTCTGACTATGGGAAAAGGGATGCAGTGAGTGTGGGAAATGGAATGCATCGTCTGTGAGATACGGGAAACAGTGACTGATGGGAATGTGATGCAGTGACTGTGGTGAAGGAGATGCAGTGATTGAGTGAAATGGGATGCCGTGACTGAGTGAAATGTGATGCAGTGACTGCTTGAAATGGGATGCAGTGACTGAGGGAAATGTGATGCAGTGACTGAGTGAAATCGGATGCAGTGACTGACGGAAATGTGATTTCGTCACTGAGTGAAATTGGATGCAGTCGCTCAGTGAAACGGGATGCATCACTGAGTGAAATGGGATGCAGTGTCTGAGTACAATGGGATGCAGTGACTGGGTGAAATGGGATGCAGTGACTGAGTGAAATCGGATGCAGTGACTGAGGGAAATGGGATGCACTGACCGAGTGAAATGAGATGCAGTGACTGACGGAAATGGGATGCATTATTTGTGGGAAGAAGGATGCAATCACTGAGTGAAATGAGATGATGAGACTGAGGGCAAGGAGATGCTGTGACTATGGGAAATGGGATGCACTGAGTGTGGGAAATTGAATGCAGCGTCTGTGAGATACGGGAAACTGTGACTGATGGAAATGGGATGCAGTAACTGTGTTGAAGGAGATGCAGTGACTGAGTGAAATTGGATGCAGTGACTGCGTGAAATGCGATGCAGTGACTGAGTGAAATGTGATGCAGTCACTGAGTGAATTGGGATGCAGTCACTGAGTGAAATGGGATGCATCACTGAGTGAAATGGGATGCAGTGACTGATGGAAATTGGATGCAGTGACAGAGTGACATGAGGTGCAGTGACTGAGTGAAATGAGATGCAGTGTCTGATTGAAATGTGATGCAGTGACTGAGGGAAATGGGATGCAGTGACTGAGGTACTGGGAAGTAGTGACTGAGTGAAATGCAATGCAGTGACTGAGTGAAATGCGATGCACTGACTGATGGAAATTGGATGCAGTGACAGAGCGACATGAGGTGCAGAGACTGAGTAAAATGAGAAGCATTGAATGCACTGTCTGTGAGATACGGGAAACAGTGACTGATGGAAATGGGATGCAGTGACTATGGTGAAGGGGATGCAGCGACTGAATGAAATGGGATGCAGTGACTGCGTGAAATGGGATGCAGTGACAGAGTGAAAGGGGATGCAGTGACAGAGTGAAATGGGATGCAGTGACGGATGCAAATGGGATGCAGTGACTGAGTGAAATGGGATGCAGTGACTGAGGGAAATGAGATGCAGTGACTGAGTGAAATGGGATGCAGTGACTGAGTGAAATGTGATGCAGTCACTGAATGAAATGGGATGCACTGATTTTGTGAAATGGGATGCAGTGACTGAGGGAAATGGGATGCAGTGATTGAGTGAAATGGGATGCAGTGATTGAGTGAAATGGGATGCAGTGACTGAGTGAAATGGGAGGTAGTGACTGCGTGAAATGGGATGCAGTGACTGAGTGAAATGAGATGCACTGTATGATGGAAATGTGATGCAGTGACAGAGTGACATGAGCTGCAGTGACAGAGGTACTGGGAAGGAGTGACTGAGTTAATAGGGAATCAGTGCCGGAGCGGGCTTGGGGCACAGTGACTGAGGGAAATGGGATACAGTGCCTGACCGAAAAGGGACGCACTGACTGAATGAAATGGGATGCAGTGACTGAGGGACATGGGATGCAGTGACTGAGGGACATGAGATGCAGTGACTGAGAGACATGGGATGCAGTGACACACGGACATGGGATGCAGTGACACACGGACGTAGGATGCAGTGACTTAGGGAATTGGGATGCAGTGACTGAGGGAAATGGGATGCACTGACTGAGTGAAATGTGATGCACTGACTGAGTGAAATGTGATTCAGTCACTGAGTGAAATGGGATGCAGTGACTGAGTGAAATGCGATGCAGTGACTGAGTGAAATGCGATGCAGTGACTGAGGGAAATGGGATGCAGTATTTGTAGGAAGGAGGATGCAATCACTGAGTGAAATGCGATGCAGAGACTGAGGGAAAGGAGATGCTCTGACTATGGGAAAAGGGATGCAGTGAGTGTGGGAAATGGAATGCATCGTCTGTGAGATACGGGAAACAGTGACTGATGGGAATGTGATGCAGTGACTGTGGTGAAGGAGATGCAGTGATTGAGTGAAATGTGATGCAGTGACTGCTTGAAATGGGATGCAGTGACTGAGGGAAATGTGATGCAGTGACTGAGTGAAATCGGATGCAGTGACTGACGGAAATGTGATTTCATCACTGAGTGAAATTGGATGCAGTCGCTCAGTGAAACGGGATGCATCACTGAGTGAAATGGGATGCAGTGTCTGAGTACAATGGGATGCAGTGACTGGGTGAAATGGGATGCAGTGACCGAGTGAAATCGGATGCAGTGACTGAGGGAAATGGGATGCACTGACCGAGTGAAATGAGATGCAGTGACTGACGGAAATGGGATGCAGTGACTGAGGGAAATGGGGTGCATTATTTGTGGGAAGAAGGATGCAATCACTGAGTGAAATGAGATGATGAGACTGAGGGCAAGGAGATGCTGTGACTATGGGAAATGGGATGCACTGAGTGTGGGAAATTGAATGCAGCGTCTGTGAGATACGGGAAACAGTGACTGATGGAAATGGGATGCAGTAACTGTGTTGAAGGAGATGCAGTGACTGAGTGAAATTGGATGCAGTGACTGCGTGAAATGCGATGCAGTGACTGCGTGAAATGCGATGCAGTGACTGCTTGAAATGGGATGCAGTGACTGAGGGAAATGTGATGCAGTGACTGAGTGAAATCGGATGCAGTGACTGACGGAAATGTGATTTCGTCACTGAGTGAAATTGGATGCAGTCGCTCAGTGAAACGGGATGCATCACTGAGTGAAATGGGATGCAGTGTCTGAGTACAATGGGATGCAGTGACTGGGTGAAATGGGATGCAGTGACTGAGTGAAATCGGATGCAGTGACTGAGGGAAATGGGATGCACTGACCGAGTGAAATGAGATGCAGTGACTGACGGAAATGGGATGCATTATTTGTGGGAAGAAGGATGCAATCACTGAGTGAAATGAGATGATGAGACTGAGGGCAAGGAGATGCTGTGACTATGGGAAATGGGATGCACTGAGTGTGGGAAATTGAATGCCGCGTCTGTGAGATACGGGAAACTGTGACTGATGGAAATGGGATGCAGTAACTGTGTTGAAGGAGATGCAGTGACTGAGTGAAATTGGATGCAGTGACTGCGTGAAATGCGATGCAGTGACTGAGTGAAATGTGATGCAGTCACTGAGTGAATTGGGATGCAGTCACTGAGTGAAATGGGATGCATCACTGAGTGAAATGGGATGCAGTGACTGATGGAAATTGGATGCAGTGACAGAGTGACATGAGGTGCAGTGACTGAGTGAAATGAGATGCAGTGTCTGATTGAAATGTGATGCAGTGACTGAGGGAAATGGGATGCAGTGACTGAGGTACTGGGAAGTAGTGACTGAGTGAAATGCAATGCAGTGACTGAGTGAAATGCGATGCACTGACTGATGGAAATTGGATGCGGTGACAGAGCGACATGAGGTGCAGAGACTGAGTAAAATGAGAAGCATTGAATGCACTGTCTGTGAGATACGGGAAACAGTGACTGATGGAAATGGGATGCAGTGACTATGGTGAAGGGGATGCAGCGACTGAATGAAATGGGATGCAGTGACTGCGTGAAATGGGATGCAGTGACAGAGTGAAAGGGGATGCAGTGACAGAGTGAAATGGGATGCAGTGACGGATGCAAATGGGATGCAGTGACTGAGTGAAATGGGATGCAGTGACTGAGGGAAATGAGATGCAGTGACTGAGTGAAATGGGATGCAGTGACTGAGTGAAATGTGATGCAGTCACTGAATGAAATGGGATGCACTGATTTTGTGAAATGGGATGCAGTGACTGAGGGAAATGGGATGCAGTGATTGAGTGAAATGGGATGCAGTGATTGAGTGAAATGGGATGCAGTGACTGAGTGAAATGGGAGGTAGTGACTGCGTGAAATGGGATGCAGTGACTGAGTGAAATGAGATGCACTGTATGATGGAAATGTGATGCAGTGACAGAGTGACATGAGCTGCAGTGACAGAGGTACTGGGAAGGAGTGACTGAGTTAATAGGGAATCAGTGCCCGAGCGGGCTTGGGGCACAGTGACTGAGGGAAATGGGATACAGTGCCTGACCGAAAAGGGACGCACTGACTGAATGAAATGGGATGCAGTGACTGAGGGACATGGGATGCAGTGACTGAGGGACATGAGATGCAGTGACTGAGAGACATGGGATGCAGTGACACACGGACATGGGATGCAGTGACACACGGACGTAGGATGCAGTGACTTAGGGAATTGGGATGCAGTGACTGAGGGAAATGGGATGCACTGACTGAGTGAAATGTGATGCACTGACTGAGTGAAATGTGATTCAGTCACTGAGTGATATGGGATGCAGTGACTGAGTGAAATGCGATGCAGTGACTGAGTGAAATGCGATGCAGTGACTGAGGGAAATGGGATGCAGTATTTGTAGGAAGGAGGATGCAATCACTGAGTGAAATGCGATGCAGAGACTGAGGGAAAGGAGATGCTCTGACTATGGGAAAAGGGATGCAGTGAGTGTGGGAAATGGAATGCATCGTCTGTGAGATACGGGAAACAGTGACTGATGGGAATGTGATGCAGTGACTGTGGTGAAGGAGATGCAGTGATTGAGTGAAATGTGATGCAGTGACTGCTTGAAATGGGATGCAGTGACTGAGGGAAATGTGATGCAGTGACTGAGTGAAATCGGATGCAGTGACTGACGGAAATGTGATTTCGTCACTGAGTGAAATTGGATGCAGTCGCTCAGTGAAACGGGATGCATCACTGAGTGAAATGGGATGCAGTGTCTGAGTACAATGGGATGCAGTGACTGGGTGAAATGGGATGCAGTGACCGAGTGAAATCGGATGCAGTGACTGAGGGAAATGGGATGCACTGACCGAGTGAAATGAGATGCAGTGACTGACGGAAATGGGATGCAGTGACTGAGGGAAATGGGGTGCATTATTTGTGGGAAGAAGGATGCAATCACTGAGTGAAATGAGATGATGAGACTGAGGGCAAGGAGATGCTGTGACTATGGGAAATGGGATGCACTGAGTGTGGGAAATTGAATGCAGCGTCTGTGAGATACGGGAAACAGTGACTGATGGAAATGGGATGCAGTAACTGTGTTGAAGGAGATGCAGTGACTGAGTGAAATTGGATGCAGTGACTGCGTGAAATGCGATGCAGTGACTGCGTGAAATGCGATGCAGTGACTGAGTGAATTGGGATGCAGTCACTGAGTGAATTGGGATGCAGTCACTGAGTGAAATGGGATGCATCACTGAGTGAAATGGGATGCAGTGACTGATGGAAATTGGATGCAGTGACAGAGTGACATGAGGTGCAGTGACTGAGTGAAATGAGATGCAGTGTCTGATTGAAATGTGATGCAGTGACTGAGGGAAATGGGATGCAGTGACTGAGGTACTGGGAAGTAGTGACTGAGTGAAATGCGATGCAGTGACTGAGTGAAATGCGATGCAGTGACTGAGTGAAATGCGATGCACTGACTGAGTGAAATGAGATGCACTGACTGATGGAAATTGGATGCGGTGACAGAGCAACATGAGGTGCAGAGACTGAGTAAAATGAGAAGCATTGAATGCACTGTCTGTGAGATACGGGAAACAGTGACTGATGGAAATGGGATGCAGTGACTATGGTGAAGGGGATGCAGCGACTGAGTGAAATGGGATGCAGTGACTGCGTGAAATGGGATGCAGTGACAGAGTGAAAGGGGATGCAGTGACTGAGTGAAATGCGATGCAGTGACGGATGCAAATGGGAAGCAGTGACTGAGTGAAATGGGATGCAGTGACTGACGGAAATGTGATGCAGTCACTGAATGAAATGGGATGCACTGATTGTGTGAAATGGGATGCAGTGACTGAGGGAAAATGGGTTGCAATGACTGATGGAAATGGGATATAGTGACTGATGGAAATGGGATACAGTGACTGTGGGAAATGCGATGCAGTGACTGAGTGAATTGGAATGCAGTGACACACGGAAATGGGATGCCTTGACTGACGGGAATGGGATGCAGTGATTGACGGAAATGTGATGCAGTGACTGATGGAAATGGGACGCAGTGACTGAGAGAAATGGGATGCAGTGACTGAAGGAAATGAGATGCAGTGTCTGAGTGAAATGGGATGCAGTGATTGTGTGAAATGGGATGCAGTGACTGATGCAAATGGGATACATTGACTGAGGGAAATGGGTTGCAGTGACTGAGGGAAATGGGATGCAGTGACTGATGGAAATGGCATGCAGTGTCTGACGGAAATGGGATGCAGTGTCTGTTTGAAATTGGATCCTGCGACTGAAATTAATGGGATGCAGTGACTGAGGGTAATGGGATGCAGTGTCTGAGTGAAATGAGATGCAGTGACTGATGTAAATGGCATGCAGTGAATGAGGGAAATGGGATGCAGTGACTGATGGAAATGTGATGCAGTGTCTGTTTGAAATTGGATCCTGCGACTGAAGTTAATGGGATGCAGTGACTGAGTGAAATGGGATGCAGTGACTGAGGGCAATGGTATGCAGTGACTGAGGGAAATCGGATGCAGTGACTGGGAAATGGGATGCAGTGACAGTGGGAAATGGGATGCAGTGACTGAGTGAAATGGGACGCAGTGACTGATGGAAAGGAGATGCAGTGACTCTGTGAAATGGGATGCAGTGATTGTGTGAAACGGGATGCAGTGACTGAGTGAAATGGGATTGCCGTGACTGTGGAAAGGAGTTGCAGTGACTGAGGAAATGGGACGCAGTGACTGAGTGAAATGGGACGCAGTGACTGATGGAAAGGAGATGCAGTGACTCTGTGAAATGGGATGCAGTGACTGAGTGAAATGGGATTGCCGTGACTGTGAAAAGGAGATGCAGTGACTGAGGAAATGGGACGCAGTGACTGATGGAAAGGGATGCCTTGACTGTGTGTAAAGTGAAGCATTGAGTGAAATGGGATGCAGTGGCTGTGTGAAATGGGATGCAGTGGCTGTGTGAAATGGGATGCAGTGGCTGTGTGAAATGGGATGCAGTGGCTGAGTGAAATGGGATGCAGTGACTGGGAAATGGGATGCAGTGACAGTGGGAAATGGGATGCAGTGACTGAGTGAAATGGGACGCAGTGACTGATGGAAAGGAGATGCAGTGACTCTGTGAAATGGGATGCAGTGATTGTGTGAAACGGGATGCAGTGACTGAGTGAAATGGGATTGCCGTGACTGTGGAAAGGAGTTGCAGTGACTGAGGAAATGGGACGCAGTGACTGAGTGAAATGGGACGCAGTGACTGATGGAAAGGAGATGCAGTGACTCTGTGAAATGGGATGCAGTGACTGAGTGAAATGGGATTGCCGTGACTGTGGAAAGGGGATGCAGTGACTGAGGGAAATGAGATGCCGAGACTGAGTGAACTGGGATGCAGTGACTGATGGAAATGGGATGCAGTGACTGACGGAAATGGGATGCAGTGTCTGTTTGAAATGGGATCCTGCGACTGAAGTTAATGAGATACAGTGACTGAGGGTAATGGGATGCTGTGACTGAGTGAAATGGAATGCAGTGACTGAGTGAAATGGAATGCAGTGACTGAGTGAAATGAGATGCAGTGACTGAGGGTAATGGGATGCAGTTACTGAGTGAAATAGGATGCAGTGACTGATGGAAATGGGACGCAGTGACTGAGTGAAATGGGACGCAGTGACTGATGGAAAGGAGATGCAGTGACTCTGTGAAATGGGATGCAGTGACTGAGTGAAATGGGATTGCCGTGACTGTGGAAAGGAGATGCAGTGACTGAGGAAATGGGACACAGTGACTGATGGAAAGGGATGCCTTGACTGTGTGTAAAGTGAAGCATTGAGTGAAATGGGATGCAGTGGCTGTGTGAAATGGGATGCAGTGGCTGTGTGAAATGGGATGCAGTGGCTGTGTGAAATGGGATGCACTGGCTGTGTGAAATGGGATGCACTGGCTGTGTGAAATGGGATGCACTGGCTGTGTGAAATGGGATGCAGTGGCTGTGTGAACTGGGATTCTGAGACTCAAGTGAATGGGATGCCGTGTCTGTGGGGAATGGGATGCAGTGACTGTGGTGAAGGAGATGCAGTGATTGTGTGAAATGGGATGCAGTGACAGTGGGAAATGGGATGCAGTGACTGAGTGAAATGGGACGCAGTGACTGATGGAAAGGAGATGCAGTGACTCTGTGAAATGGGATGCAGTGATTGAGTGAAATGGGATGCAGTGATTGAGGGAAATTTGATGCAGTGAATGAGTTAAATGAGATGCAGTGACTTAGGGAAATTGGATGCAGTGACAGAGTGACATGAGCTGCAGTGTCTGATGGAAATGTGATGCAGTACCAGAGGGAAATGGGATGCGGTGACTGAGGTACAGGGAAGGAGTGACTGAGATCATGGGGATGCAGTGCCCAAGCAGACTTGGGGTGCAGTGAGTGAGGGAAATGGGATACAGTGCCTGAGTGAAATGTGACGCGCTGACTGAGTGAAATCGGATGCAGTGACTGAGTGGAATGGGATGCAGTGACTGAGTGAAATGGGATGCTGTGACTGAGTGAAATGGGATGCTGTGACTGATGGAAATTGGATGCAGTGACAGAGTGACATGAGCTGCAGTCACTGAGTGAAATGAGAAGCATTGATTGCACTGTCTGTGAGATACGGGAAACAGTGACTGATGGAAATGGGTTGCAGTGACTGTGGTGAAGGGGATGCAGCGACTGAGTGAAATGGGATGCAGTGACTGAGTGAAATGCGATGCAGTGAATGAGTGAAATGAGATGAACTGACTGATGGAAATTGGATGCAGTGACAGAGTGACATGAGCTGCAGTCACTGAGTGAAATGAGATGCATTGTTTGATGGAAATGGTCTGCAGTAACTGACGGAAATGAGATGCAGTGACTGAGGGAAATTGGATGCAGTGACTGAGGGAAATGGGATGCAGTGACCGAGTGAAATGAGATGCAGTGACTGAGCAAAATGGGATGCACTATTTTTGGGAAGTAGGATGCAATCACTGATTGAAATGAGATGCAGAGACTGTGGGAAAGGAGATGCTGTGTCTATGGGAAATGGGATACATTGAGTGTCGGAAATTGAATGCAGCGTCTGTGAGATACGGGAACCAGTGACTGATGGAAATGGGATGCTGTGACTGTGGTGAAGGAGATGCAGTGATGGAGTGAATTGGGATGCAGTGACTGCGTGAATTGCGATGCAGTGACTGCATGAACTGCAATGCAGGGACTGCGTGAAATGGGATGCAGTGACTGCGTGAAATGGGACACAGTGACTCAGTGAAATGTGATTCAGTCACTGAGTGAAATGTGATTCCATCACTGAGTGAAATATGATGCACTCACTGAGTGTACTGTGATTCAGTCACTGAGAAAACTGTGATGCAGTCACCGAGTGAAATGGGATGCAGTGGCTGAGTGAAATGGAATGCAGTGACTGACGGAAATGGGATGCAATCACTGAGTGAATTGCAATGCAAAGACTGAGGGAAAGGTGATGCTGTGACGATGGGAAATGGGATGCAGTGAGGGTGTGAAATTGAATGCAGCGTCTGTGAGATACGGGAAACAGTGACTGATGGAAATTGGACGCAGTGACTGTGGTGAAGGAGACGCAGTGATTGAGTGAAATGGGATGCAGTGACTGAGTAAAATACGATGCAGTGACTGAGTGAAATGTGATGCAGTGACTGAGGGAAATGGGATGCAGTGACAGAGTGACATGAGCTGTAGTGTCTGATGGAAATGTGATGCAGTACCTGATGGAAATGGGATGCAGTGACTGAGGTACTGGGAAGGAGTGACTGAGTTCATGGGGATGCAGTGCCCAAGCGGACTTGGGGTCCAGTGAGTGAGGGAAATGGGATACAGTGCCTGAGTGAAATGAGATGCAGTGACTGAGGGAAATGGGATGCAGTGACTGAGTGAAATGAGATGCAGTGACAGAGAGAAATGGGATGCAGTGACTGTGGGACATGGGAAGCATTGACTGAGTGAAATGCGATGCAGAGACTGAGGGAA